>NW_015408341.1:0-2225 GCF_001527695.2 Protobothrops mucrosquamatus
CTAGGGAGAATTTTTAAATAGGGACAATTTTAATTTAAATCTTAATTAATTATACAGCGAAAAAAATATTTGGTTTTTAATAGGTTTTTATGGGGGGACGATGTTTTATGTGTTTTAATATGCTGTAAGCCGCCCTGAGTCCTATAGGGAGAAGGGCGGCATATAAATCCATGTAAATAAATAAATAAATAAATAAATATTACAGATCTTGTCGCAGGATGGAAGCAGTTCCTAGTAAGGCCGCCTTTTGCAATTGACTAATGGCGAATTTGTCAATGCCGATGGTGTTCAAGTGGTACTCTAGTTTTGGGATTGTACCCAAGGTGCCTATTACTACTACTACACTACTATTATTACTATTACTATTACTTTACTATTACTATTACTATTATTATTGCTATTATTATTATTATTATTATTATTATTATTATTATTATTATTATTATTATTATTATTATTATTATTATTATTATTATTATTATTATTATCTGGGACCCTGTTAGGATGCTCGGGCTTCTGTAAAAAGCTGGAGTGGATTGAGCTGGAGTGGAAAGCCATTTCTTTACAGCAGGGGTCTTCAAACCTGGCTGTTGAAACTTTGAACGGTCACTAAATGAACCGTTATTAGTTGAGGATTGCCTGTAATAGCACTTTGCATTCTTGCTCTAAAGCAGGGGTCTTCAAACCTGGCCCTTTTATGACTTGTGGACTTCACGCCTGGCTGGTGAATTCTGGGAGTTGAAGTCCACAAGTCTTAAAGTTGCCCACTTGGAAGACCCCCCCCTAGGCTAGACATACCCTCAAGATCCCTCAAGATCTGAAGGTGCTGTTAAGAAGGGAGGCATACAGTTTCTTGCAATGAACCACAGAAGGAGGGCCCCCCTTTTCCAAGCCAGCTTTGGTGGCCAATTCTGATGACCCCCTTGCCCCTCTAGATGCACCTGAGCCTTCCCTTGCAGCTTGGATGTTTACAATCCTGGGCTGTCCCCCCCCACAGCTGTTTCAATTCTCCTTTGTCCCCTAAGATCTTGGATCAAGGGCCATCCGGTCTTCCAAGAAATTAATTCCTGCAAGCAACAGCCGGCCAATCAACCTCTCCTTTTTCCGAGCTGTTGTTGAGTGAAGCAAACCGGGGTCCCGACTTAAGCTGCCGCGCAGCGACGGCTCGCGTCCTGCATTCTTTCCCCTGCCAGTAAAAAAGGGCGCGCCGAACGGGCCGTCATTGTGGGATTCGGATAAAACACGTGCAGCTCTTGTTTTGTTAAGGTTCCCGCTTGCAGCTCGGGATTGTGTTTGTCGGGGACAAGGATCTGCAGGGACCTCGTTGTGATTGCGACACAGATGCAAAACGGGTTTCTTTCACACACATACACACACACCTCGGCTCAAAGCAGACAACAATAAAGCCATTTGTCATCTAATAAAAAACTGAGAACGTTTGGTGGAGTTTGACAGGTGGACTTTCCTTTCTGGAGTCGGTGCTGCTCGGCGTTGGCTGGTTGAGTCAACAAGGATATCAATAATAATAATAATAATAATAATAATAATAATAATAATAATAATAATAATAATAATAATAATAATAATAATAATAATAATAATAATAATAATAATAATAATAATGAGGAGGAGGAGGAGGAGGAGGAGGAGGAGGAGGAGGAGAAGGAGAAGGAGAAGGAGAAGGAGAAGGAGAAGAAGAAGAAGAAGAAGAAGAAGAAGAAGAAGAAGAAGAAGAAGAAGAAGAAGAAGAAGAAGAAGAAGTTGGAAGGGATCTTGGAGGTCATCTAGTCCAACCCCCTGCTCAGGCAGGAAACCCTATACCATTTCAGACAAATGGCTGTCCAGTCTCTTCTTAAAAACCTCCAGTGTTGGCGCATTCACCGCTTCTGGAGGCAGGTTGTTCCACTGGTTAATTGTTCTAACTGTCAGGAAGTTTCTCCTTAGTTCTAGGTTGCTTCTCTCCTTGGTTAGTTTCCATCTGTTGCTTCTTGTCCTGCCTTCAGGCGCTTTGGAGAAGAGGTTGACACCCCCCCGGTCTTCTTTGTGATCTGATTCTCAAATATTGGGAGAATTGCCATCATGTCACCCGTCCCGAAAGGTGCCTTTTTCAAAAGGCGACTGGACTTCTTTTCTTTTTACTTGAAGACCTTTCGCTACTCATCCAAGAAGCTTCTTCAGTTCGGGCTGAACGGTGGAGAACTGAGGATGCTTCCTGGAGGAGTAGC
>NW_015408342.1:0-2225 GCF_001527695.2 Protobothrops mucrosquamatus
GCTTGTAAAGAAAGAAACTTGATTGTGATAAAGGGATCTTTGGTTACTTAAAACTTGGAAATTATAAATATTAAATGTTAAATTTGAATATTAATGGGAAACTAAAAATTGGGGAAAAACTAATTAGGACATCGATTGTCTACAAAGACTGAATGTTAAAATAACCAGGATATGTATAAGCCAAAAATTATCGATAAACGTAAGAATGTTATTTTTATTTAATTGATATGATAAGAATTGCATTAGTTTAAACATGAGACAGTAAATACTAAGGGGAAAAGAGAGGAAATATTGAATGTGGTAGTTTGAGACTGGCACTAAAAGATACTTGTATGTCATTGAGTTATCAATTAACTCAGCCGCCACGTTGCTTTTTAAATACTTAAATCTAAAATTCGAAAATCATTAATTAACCAGTGGAACAACCTGCCTCCAGAAGCGGTGAATGCTCCAACACTGGAAGTTTTTAAGAAGAGACTGCACAGCCATTTGTCCGAAATGGTATAGGGTTTCCTGCCTGAGCAGGGGGTTGGACTAGATGACCTCCAAGGTCCCTTCCAACCAATAATAATAATAATAATCTATATAAATAAAAATGTAAATGTTCGTTTGTTCAAAATCTTAAATCTCCGAAAGTTCTTCACCGATTGCTTTGAAATTTTGACACAACGTTGCATTCGAATACGTGCGTGTTTTTATATACCTATATTATATAGATGTCACACCTGTGACAGGTAAAAGCATGCTTTTTTTGAAAAACAGCACCATCTGTTGGATGTAAAAGCAACACACGCTTTTACCAGACTGAGCCACAGCAACGCGTGGCCGGGTACAGCTAGTAATAATAATAAAAAAAAACGTTAAAAAAAAGAAACTTGATTTCCTTGTTTTCTTCTGTTCTTTCAGCTGAGCTTCCACCATGGACATCCAGGAGGCGGACCTCAGAGAGATGGCCTCTATGATCCAATCAAAAGTTGTTCTGGAGGTGTCTTCTCAAATCCAGTCACTGCTGGATTCTCTAGAAACCACCACCCTGGACATCGCAGTGACGGGCGAAGGTGGGGCTGGCAAGTCCACCTTCATCAACGCCATGTTGGGCATCAGCAATGATGACTTCTGTGCAGCCAAAAGTGGTGTGGTTGAGACCACTGCTTCACCCACTCCTTATCATCACCCTCATCTGCCCCGTGTTCAGCTTTGGGACTTGCCAGGCATTGGTACCCCTTCCTTCCGAGCCGAAAATTATCTGCAGCAGGTGAGGTTTGAGAGATACGATTTCTTTATCATCCTAGCATCCGAGCGTTTCCGAGAGAACCATGCTGAGCTGGCTCGGGCCGTGGCGAGCATGGGCAAGCGTTTCTACTTTGTCCGTTCCAAGATAGACCAGGACCTGCGGGCTTCCCAACAAAGAAGACCAAGCTTTTTCCAGGAAGTTCAAGTGCTGCAGCAAATGGAGGCAGACTGTGCCCGCCAGCTGAAGAAGGAGGGCCTGGAGAACCCCAAGGTCTTCTTGATCTCCAGCTTCCATTTGCACAGGTTTGATTTCCACCGCTTGCAGGATACTCTGGCTGAAGAGCTGGAGGGTCACAAGAGGCACACCCTGCTGCTTTCCTTTCCGTCCGTCACCGCTGCAGCTGTGCAGAGGAAGAAGAGTTCGCTGCGCCCGCACATCTGGAAGAAGGCGCTGCTGGCCTGCGTTATTTCAGCCCTGCCTGGCCATCCCTTCCACCTCAACGTCCCCATGCTCATGAAGACCCTCAAGACATACCAGCAGCATTTTGGCTTGGATGGTGCTTCTTTGGAGACCTTGGCCACCGCCGTCTCAAAACCCTGTTGTGAATTGAGAAATCAAGTGCGTTCGACATTCGCCAGAGACTTTTCCGAGCATGCCGTCCAGGCAGTTTTGAGCCAAGCTGCAGCCTGCGGGCAGGTGACGGCCAGAATGGTGAAGAGCCAAGTGCCCGTTTTCAACAACTTGGTAGCAGGGGCCCTCTCGTTTGTGGCTGCCTATTATTTGTTACACACCGCTCTGGATAGCCTTGCAGAAGACGCGCAGAGCGTCTTGGAAAGAGCGTATGGCTTGGAGACAGAGGTCCAGGGATCCTTTTGTTATCCTTCACTGGGCTTCACCTGCGAATGAAGATGATCGAGAACACCACCCAAAATTGCTTGGAGATGGACACGTGTGTGTTTTCTCTCTTGCTGCTTCTTGTTTTCCCCATGTG
>NW_015408343.1:0-2225 GCF_001527695.2 Protobothrops mucrosquamatus
TCTCTCTCTCTCTCTCTCTCTCTCTCTCTCTCTCTCTCTCTCTCTCTCTCTCTCTCTCTCTCTCTCTCTCTCTCTCTCTCTCTCTCAGAACTGTATCCCTATAAAATGCAAGTCAACAGCAACACAAAAGGTTTTGCTCCCCAATACAAAGAGTACAGTGTGTTTCCCCTATCTCACACACACAGTCTATGTACAAAACCTCACTACACTGGAGGTTGAACTTTACATAAAATTACAAAAAGTCCTAAACTTATGACCACAACTGAGCCCAAAATTTTTGTTGCTAAGTGAGATATTTCTTAAGTGAGCTTTGCCCCATTTTACAACTTTTCTTGCCACAATTGTTAAGTGAATCACTGCAGTTGTTAAATTAATAAAATAGCTGTTAAGTGAATCTGGCTTCCCTGTTGACTTAGCTTGTCAGAAGGTCACAAAAGGTGATCACATGACCCCAGGGACACTGCAACCATCGTAAATATGAGTCAGTTGCATCTGAATTTTGAATACATGACCATGGGGATGCCGCAATGGTCATACTATGAAAAAAAGTGTCTTAAGCAGTGGTGGAATTTAAATATGTGAACAACCAGTTCTCTATGTGGATGCTGCTTCAGGAAGTCCATTCTGTGCCTGGGCAACAAAAAATTAGCTACCGGTTCTGCTGAACTGGTGCAAACTGGCTGAATCCCACCACTAGTCTTAAGTCATTTTTTTCAGTGCCTTTGTAATTTCAGACAGTCACTAAATGAACTGTTGTAAGTCGAGGATTAGCTGTAGTAATAAGGTTCTCATTTGCTGCACCTGAATTTAAGGGAATTAATTAAATCAAAATAATTTAAGGGATACAATGCAGTCAGTTCTGGTATAAATTTGTTGCTATTATTTATTCTTAGTGGCAATTTTAAAATGTGGGGTTGTTGACCCCCCAGAACTCTTGCATGCTCCTGATCCCTCCAGCAAATTAATTAGAGGCTTGATGAGAGGTAAGAGACTGCCCCTATTCACTAGGTATTACTACAGTGAATCAGAAGGCTTACTGCTCTGTTACATCTAGTGAACATGCACCTTGAATACACTTGCTCAAAATAATTGTCTGAAGGTAAATAGATAAGGAGATCAGACTGCATTAAATGTATAACAGCTGGCTTCCAGTGCTGAGACAAAATAGATGCCAGACTGAGAGACCTTACATAAACCCATCTAGCAGTTGTTCTTTTCACTAAGCAATGTGATATAGTGACAACTTTATTGATTAGTTTGCTCTGTCACCTTTCCTGTTTCACTGCCCTTTAGGAATAATGGAATAACAACTTTGTATTCAGAACATAAACGGTGCTTGTCTTGATTCACATGTCTCTACTGTGCATTTTGTATTGCTCAGTTGGTGAGTCAGAAAAAATTGTGGTACTAATGAATTGATGCTTAATACGTAAGTCACTCCTTCAATTTTGCAGTCAGGAACTTACCATTGCTTGCCTCTTTACTACAGATTGGGAATTATGCTGCTCAGGTATCACCTAGGAAAAGTGAGGTCCAACAGATTGCTTTTTTCCCAGATTCTTTTTTCCTAGACTTTCAACTCTGCCTTTATTGTTCAATAGGTAGCTTTTATGAATACCAACTATTTTGTGTTGCAATGTGGGCCTCTCTTCCTCTCTCCCTTTAAAAGCTTTGATCTGCTCTGAATGCCAATGGTTGGAAAAGCTTTCCAAGGTTGACTTTTGTTTGATTTATTATTTCTTTTAGTACTTTTACTCCATTTTATACTCAAGCAAGCAAAACAGAGAGGCTTAAAGTATCAGTGCTGCAGCAGCACTTGCCCTTAGATATATATTAAAAAAATGATAAAAAGGAAAAAAGAGGATGCAAGTAAGGGGGAAAAAAACCTTGTTTTGTTGGCAAGTTTTGTTTCAAAGGCTTGACAAGCTATATTCCTGAAAATTCTGGGTCAAAGGTTTTGTTCGAAGAGTGACAGAGATACAAAGTTAGAATGACTACTTGTGGAAACTGTAAATTTATTTATTTATTTTATTTATTTAACACTAACTTATATGCCGCCCTTCTCCCCACGGGACTCAGGGCGGCTCACAGCACATTAAAACAACACAAAAACATTTCCCCTATAAAAGCCAATTAAAACCAAATATTTATAGCTGTGACATTATTAAAATCTTTAAAAAATTTTCCCTATTTAAAATTCACCCTAGGTCAGTCCCGCTTGCTGA
>NW_015408344.1:0-1414 GCF_001527695.2 Protobothrops mucrosquamatus
ACTGCAATTTCTTTTTCCTGGTCCCCCCATCAGCCAGAAGCATGCTTAAGATGACCCTTTTTTGAAGGTTCTTTAGTCTTCTTCTTTACCAAGCACTCAACCATGCAGAATTTTGAAAGAAAACTAATTCCATGCTCTCCAGGAGAAAAATGGTTTGAGCTGTTTGCAGATCATAGCCATCCACAAGGGAGAAAGGGGGGCCAATCATCATACCTGGGTGATGATGTCATCCTGCAATGTCGCAACTTACATTCTAGCATCAGATGGCTGGATGCAAGAACACAATAAGACATTTGTGGGGTCATATTATTGCATGCCTTGTGGTCATTTTGGTGTCATTGCAGGGTGCTTGGGTATCACTTCTTAGAAGTGCATTATTCTGAAAAACCATTAAATGTGAGCTCTAAGCATCTTTTAAAGCCCACCTTCACATGCCTGCTGAACATAGAGGTAGCTCTGTATATGTGTGTGTTCTTTCAATAGGGAGTCTAACCATTTCTCAGAATTTTGAAAACCAATCTATGTGCATACATTCAGAGAGCTCTACGATGCTTGCAGCATCAATTGCTTTTATGACCCCATTCGATTCTCTTTGTGAATACCTTCCTCACTTAAAGTTGTGATCTCACATGTTACCATGAAGGATGCTTGCCAACCAAGAAATCAGACTTCGTATGTCACATCTCCATCCCTGGATCTGCACAACTGTGACTGGCAAATGATTTCTGCCAACTGGTGGCATTAAGAAAAGATTACAAAAATAGGTAAAGGAGTCCCTGCAGATTTTACTCTATTAGTCGATGCCAACTATAGGGGGCAGTACTCATCTCTGTTTCAAGGCCATTGAGCCAGCACTATCTGAAGACATTTCCACGGTCATGTGGCTAGCATAAGGCCATGGGGCGCTGTTACCTTCCCACCAAAGTGGTACCTATATATCTACTCTCATTTACATGCTTTCAAACTGCTAGGTTGGCAGGAGCTAGGCCAAGGATGGGAGCTCTCATTGAGAAAAGGGGAATGAAGTCAAGTCAGAAGGTTTAGCCAATCACTTTACTTAGTATTCCATGCACACCCAACATCAGAGCACACTCTTGGCAGAAAGACAAAGCCAGCAATAGTTTCAGGAAAGGGACCTGGTTACCTTCGAGACCGCCTCCTGCCACAGACTACCCCCCACCGACCTGTACGCTCTCACAGAGTGGGTCTCCTCAAGGTGCCGTCAGCCAGACAGTGCCGGCTGGCGACCCCAAGGGGGAGGGCCTTCTCTGTGGGAGCTCCCACCCTCTGGAACGAACTGCCCCCAGAGATCAGGGTGATCCCTGATCTCCCTTCCTTCCGCCGCGCCCTCAAGACGTGGTTGTTCCAACTAGCGGGACTGGCCTAAGGGATTTTAAAGGGGTTTTAATTACTT
>NW_015408344.1:10240-12465 GCF_001527695.2 Protobothrops mucrosquamatus
AGTACCAATTTTTCTACAAACTCTTATTGCAGTGGAAATATTATCGGCATTAATATTAGGCTCACATAAAAGTGCTCTAAGAGCTCAAATGAATAAACATTATTTTTAGAGAATTAAAATGGGAGTGACCCGTTCAGATTTAATCAGTTTATTTTTAAAATATCTATATGCAGACTTAAAAAGCCATAATGTGGTTGGTCCAATTCTGGTTAGTAACTGTGATTTGTAAAGCATGACGTATGGCTTCACAATACATTAACCAGGCAATTTGACCAACAAATCACAGTTGAATCAAGCCCTGACTCAGTGAAACCAAATACAAGAATAAAGTCAGCATAGAATCCAAACTGACAGAAGCAAGGAAGACAAAGCAAAACTTACTGTGTAGATAGTCTGGCTGTATGAAAGAGGTTCTTTCTGTTTGCAAATTTTTATTAATTTTCAAATAAAATAAACAAATAAGAGGTTCTTGACACTGTATGAGAGGCTTACAAAGGAAATCAATTAAAGCAGTCACCTCTTTTTCCAGATTTGAGCAGCTGCTTTATAAGCTATTCCTTGCTGCCTCTGTGTATGTGTACATGCATCACAATGCTTCAGAAGTCCACACAAAGGGAGAGGCATCTCAAAGCAATTTAGAGGAAGCCAGGAACAAGAAGTTTCTCCATTAGAGATCTGAAGAGTGGTGTTTCGTACACACTCTAGTATCTTGCAAAGTACTTATAGCACCAGATTTGGGTGGGAAAGAGACAAGTCAGGGATAGTTTGTGATTTCTGCATAAATGAATCTGTGTTAACATTTTAATTTGTTCAATCATTTGTTCATTTAGTCAATCACCCTGTATGCCACTTTAATCATGAAGTCATGTGTGCCAGTCGTTCAGCACATGGGACACCTCTGCTCCATGGGCTATTTAGGCCACTGGTATGTTTCTGGATGCAATTCAAGGTGCTGGTGGTTCCCTTTAAAGCCTTTCATGGCTTGGGGCCAGGTTACTTATGGGACCATTTCTCCCCTAGTTGTGTCTACTTGTCCTGTTAGATGTGCAGGAGAGGCCTGCTCCTAATCCTATCTGGGAAAGAGATCATCTGCACCCTCTGGATGTAACAGTATGTGGGAATGACCTTGAGGGACGATGGGAAGAGATGCTGCCTAGAGAACAATCAGATAAAAGCGGGGAGCCCACAGCCGCATAAGAGGCATCGAAAGAAAATCTGCCATTATTTATCAGGCTGTAAAAAGAGACAGTGGAAGATTTGTACTTTCAGACTGTAGAATTAGCTTGTCTGCTCTGTTGCTACCGTATCTAGCTTACCTGGGGAGGCTGACACTGGAATATTATCCCTTCAGAAATCAGACTTGCTCTGACCCTGCTGGTCTTTCCCGGGACATTAAAAATCTGGCTTTGCCATTAAACGTGGGGCCCTGATATTATGAGTGAACCCATGTCATGGCTTGCTTGAGTGATTGTGAGTCTTCTCGGCTGCTATTTTTATGTTCCTTTTGTTTTTAACTCTGGCTGTCTTTTACATACTGTCCATCGATATGGATTTATTTTTTTTTTGCAAAATATTTCCTTCAACTAACATGCAGAAGAATGGAGCTAACCTTAGAGTATTGATTCTTAGGATGGACTCCCAGGGCTGATTTCATAGTTTAATGAAGAGAAGGACTAAGGGGGACATGATAGCAGTGTTCCAATATCTCAGGTGCTGCCACAAAGAAGAGGGGGTCAATCTATTCTCCAAAGCCCCCGAAGGCAGGGCAAGAAGCAAGGGATGGAAACTCATCAAGGAGAGAAGCAACCTAGAACTAAGGAGAAACTTCCTGACAGAACAATTAATCAGTGCAACAACCTGCCTCCAGAAGTCATGAATACTCCAACACTGGAAGTTTTTAAAAATAAATTGGACAACAATTGGTCAGAAATGGTATAGGGTTTCCTGCCTGAGCAGGGGGTTGGATTAGAAGATCTCTGAAGTCCCTTCCAACTCTGTTATTCTGTTACTGTTTTAATTCTGTTTTAATAGCCCGAGCCTGCAAAGATGAAGTGAGGAAAGCCAAGGCTCAAAATGAACTAAGGCTTGCGACCAAAGTCAAAAATAACAAAAAAAGCTTCTTTCAACATGTAAAAAACAAGAAAAAAGTGAAGGAAACGATTGGTCCATTAGTGGGAGAAAGTGGTAAGAAGGTGACAAGCAATAGGGAGAAAGCAGAACTATTT
>NW_015408345.1:0-2225 GCF_001527695.2 Protobothrops mucrosquamatus
TGGGTATAAAGAGAAGACTGGAATGAACCAACACCCCAAAGTTCAAGACGACTCTTGTTGGAGCAGGGGACGCCTGAGTCTGCTTCCCAGCCCACTCTGACACAGCCTGATCACCTGTGTTGAGAGTGTATTGTATAAATGAGTAGCCTAGTTGGGCAGCAATATTTACAGCAACTTGAGTAGCCTTGTTGGGCATTCTTTGAATAGCCTTGTTGGGCATAGTAACCTGAATAGCCTTGTTGAGCAGTTATTTGAGTAGCTTTGTTGGGCATAACTTATTGTAGTAAGATAAATTTGAAATTAGACAAATATATGTACAAAAGAACTAATTAAGTTAAATTGCACACTTGCCTTGCTTTTTGTCCAAACACAAGAATAAAAGAAGTATTGGAAAACTTCACTTTGAGTGACTTGAACTCAATTTTATGACAATGTCAGGCTTGCCATGTTGCATTTTGTCTTCTCTCCTACAGGCATCTCAGGCAAAGGACCAGCAGCTGGTGGAGACAGCAATGCGCCCAACGTGCCAGCTGGGGCCTTTGGCCGCATCTCAGACACCATCCCACCCTTGCCACCTCCACAACAGCCAGCTGGAGAAGAGGAAGATGACTGGGAGTCCTAGACGGCACTTCAAAAGGCAACATATGGAGGCTTAACAGAGGCGCATCTTGTTCTTGACATTTCCATCTTTTTGACAACGCTTAACTTAACAGTGCATATTGCCATTTTGCCATCCAATCCAGAACAGCAACGTGAAGATAATTACGCACTTAGAAGAATCTGCTACTATGCAACTTGTGTTCAGGGATGAGAGCCAGTTTCCATCTTAGAAAAGCCTCCGTGGTCGAACGTGGCATGTGAAAAAAATTTATAGGCATTTTGGCATCTGTAGCAAGACTCAGCTTGCTGGGAACTGGGAGGTTTCAAAGGGTAGCCAGCTACTGCTGGGAACAGCTTCTGTTTTCTTTCAACACTCATATCCTTTTCAGCTCTGCAAAGAAGGACATTTGCCTGTTTGGTGCAATTATTGTATATAAATAAGCATTTAATTCAACTACTTACTTTGAATGCCCTAAATGAAAACCTGAAAGAAGCCTGTTTTCGCATCTGTGTGCAATAAGAATCCATTTCAGGGGACAAAACTGGAACCCAAAGTGATGCATCGTTAGCTTGCATATAGGAAAATGTATTAACCTCTTTCAAAAAAAAGCACACTTTGCTTTAACTTCCTTGTCCTGTCTTGTTACTTTCAATTACTCGTTGTGGAAGATAGTATTTGTTTTCAGCATCAGGATGGAAACTCAGTGTGTTAAGACAGTATTAAGCAGTCCAGTTGTTCTGGGTATCTTTGCACATCGGCAGAAATGTTTCTCAGGATATCCACCTAAGTGAGATTTCTGGGCCATTATAACCATGTTATAATACCTCTCTGGTTTTGCGAAACGGGGTGTCCCCTTCTATCTCATGCAAGTAAGCTAAAAATAATAATATAAAAGCAAGTATTTATAGAAGGACTGGATAATGTAGCTGTGCAGCAATTCAACGATCAAAAAAAAAAAGATGCTTTGAAGCTTTTTCTTTTCCCAGAACATGCTTTGGTCTTTGGTTTAAAGCAGCGTTGCTCAACCTCAGTTAAGTTCAACTCACAGAATTCCCCAGTCCACACATCTTAAAGCTTACTGGGGATGAGAAACACTGCTTTAAAGTGTTGTAGGCGTGTATCTACCTTACAGTTTTTCAATCCCCTTTTGCCTCAGCATCTGAAATGTGGCCCAGCCCTTTTAGATGAAGTTTTTAAAATCAGCATTTGCCTACAAAGCACTTTTTAAAAAGTGCTTTTTAGCAGCGCCTCTCCATCAATCCTCCCAAAGCTAACTTTGACCAATAATAGTATACCTATCTAAACAGCTTTTGCTTAAGGGTAGTTAACAAATTGAAGCCAAGAACAGAGGGATAGAATCAAGATCACATGAAGTATTAATACCACTTTACAATGTCTTAGTAAGGCCACACTTGGAATACTGCGTCCAGTTTTGGTCACCACGATGTAAAAAAGATGCTGAGACTCTAGAAAGAGTACAGAGAAGAGCAACAAAGATGATTAGGGGACTGGAGGCTAAAGCATATAAGGAACGGTTGCTGGAATTGGGTATGTCTAGTTTAATGAAGAGAAGGACGAGGGGGGACATGATAGCAGTGTTCCAATATCTCAGGGGCTGCCACAA
>NW_015408346.1:0-2225 GCF_001527695.2 Protobothrops mucrosquamatus
CCTATAATGAATCACTCCGTTTTTTGAATTGCCAAATTGAGTATAACCTTGGTAGAAAAACAAAGCCAACAAAGGAAGCTGGTGAAGAAGAAGAAGAAGAAGAAGAAGAAGAAGAAGAAGAAGAAGAAGAAGAAGAAGAAGAAGAAGAAGAAGAAGAAGAAGAAGAAGAAGAAGAAGAAGAAGAAGAAGAAGAAGAAGATGATGATGATGATGATAATAATAATAATAATAATAATAATAATAATAATAATAATAATAATAATAATAATAATAATAATAATAATAATAATAAAGTTGGAAGGGACCTTGGAGGTCATCAAGTCCAACCCCCTGCTCAGGCAGGAAACCCTATACCATTTCGGACAAATGGCTGTCCAGTTTCTTCTTAAAAACATCCAGTGTTGGAGCATTCACCGTTTCTGGAGGCAGTTTGTTCCACTGGTTAATTGTTCTAACTGTCAGGAAGTTTCTCCTTAGTTCTAGGTTGCTTCTCTCCTTGATTAGTTTCCATCTGTTGCTTCTTGTCCTGGCTTCAGGCGCTTTGGAGAATAGCTTGACTCCCTCTTCTTTGTGGCAGCCCCTGAGATATTGGAACACTGCTATCATGTTCCCCCTCGTCCTTCTCTTCATTAAACTAGACATACCCAATTCCATCAACCTTTCCTTATATGTTTTAACCTCCAGTCCCCTAATCATCTTTGTTGCTCTTCTCTGTACTCTTTTTAGAGTCTCAACATCTTTGTTACATCATGGTGACCAAAACTGGATGCAGTATTCCAAGTGTGGCCTTACCAAGGCATTGTAGACTGGTATTAATACTTTGCGTGATCTTGAGTCTATCCCTCTGTTAATGCAGCCTAGCACTGTGTTGGCTTTTTTGGCAGCTGCAGCACACTGCTGGCTCATATTTAAATGATTGTCCACTAGGACTCCGACGTCCCTCTCACAGTTACTACTATTGAGCAAGGTACCCCCTAGACTATACCTGTACATTTGGTTTTTCTTGCCTAAATGTAGAACCTTACTTTTTTCACCATTGAATTTCATTTTGTTAGATAGCGCCCAGTGTTCAAGTCTGTCCAGATCCTCCAGTATCCTAAGCCTGTCTTCTGGAGTGTTGCCTATTCCTGCCAGCTTGGTGTCGTCTGCAAATTTGATGATTTCCCCATCTGTCCCCTTGTCCAAATCGTTGATGAAGATGTTGAAGAGCACTGGGCCCAGAACAGAGCCCTGGGGCACCCCACTACACACTTCCCTCCATGTAGACGTGGTTCCATTGAGGACCACACGCTGAGTACGGCCGGTCAGCCAGCTACGGATCCATCTGGTGGTGATGCTGTCTAACCCATATTTTTCTATCTTATCAAGTAGTAGGTTGTGATCTACTTTATCAAATGCCTTACTGAAGTCCAAGTAAATTATATCCACAGCATTCCTCTGATCCACTAATTTTGTCACTTGGTCAAAGAATGCAATATGTTTTGTCTGGCATGATCTGTTTTTGACAAACCCGTGTTGGCTTTTAGTAATGACTTGGTTTGCCTGTAGGTGTTTGCTGATTTGTTGTTTGATTATCTTTTCCAGAATCTTCCCAGGTATTTAGGTCAGGCTGATAGGTCTGTAATTTCCTGGATCCAATTTTTTTCCCTTTTTTGAAGATGGGAACTACATCAGCTCTTTTCCAGTCCTCTGGTAGTTCCCCAGTGCTCCAGGATCTTTGAAAAATATAGTTCAGTGGTTCTGAGATCACATCTGCCAGTTCCTTCAGAACCTTGGGATGTAATCCATCTGGTCCTGGTGATTTGAACTCGTCTAGGCTGGACAGGTGTTCTCTTACCATTTTCTTGCCTATCTTAACTTGTATTTCTATTTTGTTTTTTATGGCACTATTTTTGATAAGTTGGTCTGTTTTTTTCCTTTGTGTAAAGACAGATGCGAAAAACGAGTTAAATAGTTCTGCTTTCTCCCTGTTGCTTGTCACCTTCTTGCCACTTTCGCCCACTAATGGACCAATCGTTTCCTTCACTTTTTCTTGTTTTTTACATGTTGAAAGAAGCTTTTTTTGTTATTTTTGACTTTGGTCGCAAGCCTTAGTTCATTTTGAGCCTTAGCTTTCCTCACTTCATCTTTGCAGGCTCGGGCTATTTGCTGATATTCTGACTTAGTTATGTGTCCCTCTTTCCACTTTCTATACTTGTCCTTTTTATCTTTCAATTTATCAGAGA
>NW_015408347.1:0-2225 GCF_001527695.2 Protobothrops mucrosquamatus
ACAGAAGAAAGGTTTTCTGATCAGCAACCTCTTTAATGCAGCTGCAGTGAACATGGTCAGCTGCTTGCCTTTTTATGTAACTATTTCCTAATTAATCTAAGAAAAAGAATCTAGATACAAATAGAAGGCAGAAAGAACAGAGGACTGTCAAGATTAATACTGTGCTAAAAATTCATTTACTGCAAAACCAAAAAAAAAACCCATATGTTTTTCAGGCTTGAAATTTGGATACTATAGGATTTCTTTACCATTTGATATTGTAGCTTTTTGAGGTTATATTATGGCTGTGAGGTGGCAGAAAGTTCTTCTACTGTTGATTTTCTGTTACATTTTTGCATTGTTTTATAATTGCCTTTACATTACTTTGTAGACGCCCCATTTTCTTATTTAAAAAAAGGAATATTGTCATATTGTCTTCACCTGGAGATTAATTTTATATTGGAAATTAAGGTGCAGAGATGGTTTCTTTTTTCAGTTATTTTCAGTTAACATGCATTCTTCCAGTAGACAAAAAACTCATTGAATCCTAAGGATGGAAGGGACCTTGAAGGATTTTACTTGCGAACATCTAGTGTTGGAGTACTCAGAACTTCAAGAGGTAGACCATTCTATTGCTCAATTGCTTTCACTATCAGGAAATTCCTCCTTAGTTGTATGTATTTATTTATTTATCATATTTAGGTATGTCACTGTCACTGTAAAGTTCAGCTCTCTCACTGTAAAGCTTTACCACTGATTCTTGGCTTACCCTTGCTGGGAAGAATAAATTGACTTCTTCTCCTCCTCTGTGTCACCTTTTCATATAACAGAAGATTGCTATCACATTTCCCCTTAACCTTCTTTTCTTTAGGCCAAATATACCAAGTTTCCTTAACTGCTTTTTGTAGGATTGAACCTCCAAGCCCTTTACCATCTTTCTGACATAAATATGCCAACTTCAATTGCACTACTCTGAAGTCTAATCTCCCTCCACAAGGAGGCTGACAATTACATTGTTCTTACAGTTTTGATGGAGAGCAAATCAAAGAAAGCAGCTGGTGATTCCCTGCCTTCACTAGCCCTCCCACTGAGTGTCACTTGCCAGTGGGAAAAAAAAACAACCATAAATCACACAGTAGCAAAGGCTTGGTCAATTGTAGCCAGATGCCACTGTCACCCAAGAGTCTTTAGTCATCTTTCAAGATGTCTGAATGGAGGTCCCAATGCACTGGACAGTTTCTTTGCTACTTCTTCTGGGTCCCTCCTCCACTCTACAGACCCAACAACTAAGCTATTTTGGGATGCAGGCTTAACAGTTTTCAAAAAAATAAATAAAAATGGAATGCTCTGGAATTAAAAGCTGGAATCTTTTTGGAAATAGAATGGGCCAGTAGGTACAACATGAAGGATTGTGAAGTACTTCAGGTAATTTCATCTAACCTGATTTCATGTTCTATCCCTCTATGCTGCCAGGGTGTCAATGTCAACCCCCAACTCGAAAATCCAAATAAAGTCCAGGATTACTTTCATTTCTGAAAAACTTACTGGTTTGTTGAATACACGGCCTGGTATAGGCAAAGGAAAACTAACTCTAAAATCCCAAGGCATCTAACCACAACATATAACAATGACATTCCCAGCCAAACCCCGCAGATGTCCATGGAGCTCATGTAAATAAATTCTCTTTGTTATGAGAATCATCTGCTATCTTCTTTACACTGGCTAGAATGACCTTGACAGTTTCCAGACAGACTCCCTCAGCAAACTTCCACAAAACTAGAGAGGTTTCATTTCTCTAACTAACCTATTTGAAAGTATCATTTCCCTCCCCCTTATTCTAATGGCAAGATGAAATCAAAGAAGCACGTAGATTTTCACTCTCGATAGTCAATTTCATATAGTTCCCATATATTCCAGATTGGTAAGTACTCAATAGAATAGCAGTGTCATAATGAAAAACTGGGTCTCACTATGATTAGCAGCACCGCAAAATATTCCATGGAATAGGCAAAACAATGCCCCCCCATCAAATACTATGTGTTAGATAGCGCAGGCAGTAAGACACGAGTCGAGTGACAGTCAGCTCTCGGTTTATTGGCAAGGCATCAAGTAAATCCGGACTGGCTCTCTGGGCCAGGGGAGCCCTCTTTTATGGGATTCCCCTGGCTTGTAATCACACAATTCCATTGGCTGGCAAGACCCTGTTGCTAGTTAGCCAACCAGCAACGGGCATGAAACTGTATGCA
>NW_015408348.1:0-2225 GCF_001527695.2 Protobothrops mucrosquamatus
CAGGTGTGATAGGAACAATTAGGACACAGGCTAATTGGTTGGGGCCAATCACACGTTCTAGGAGCCGGGCGCAGATGTCAAACAACCTTACTTAAGGCACACCCATAGACTGGCTTGCTAACCCTGATGATGCTGGGAGCTCCCAGCGAAAGCTTGGTTTTAAATTAAAGTTTTAAACTTTTTTACTCTCCTGGTGATCATGAGTTTTTGGGATTATTTATTTGTTTGTTTGTTTTGCATATATTGTCAACTTTGAAAAAGGCTTGGAAAAAAGAGACACAAAGCAATATTCTTTAGTTAGATCCATCTGGATGGTCAAACCATTCATTATAGGTTTAATACAGCTGAAATTAATCTTGTTTGAATCCTACTAATATCAGAGAGAAAATTAGATATATATTTATAAATGAGGATAGATAGATAGACAGACAGACAGACAGACAGACAGATACAGCACAAACATGTTAACTCAGCTTATTCTTTCTATCTTGAGTATAATGTAATTAAGCAAGGTTGAAATATCATCATTCATTTCCAATGTGCACTGGCGTGTCATTAATTGATATTAATCAGGAAATTGCCGTATAAATATAAAGACTATAGGGACCTATATATGGCTCATTACACTAATATAGCTTAAGAAATTGACTGAACTTTCATCTGCTATCCATGAACACTAAAATAATAACTGATTAAAATTCAACTAGTTACCTAAGGGTCCCTTTGCATGTTCTGATAAATAATGCCACAATGAGAAGACACAATTGGGCATCTTTCCTATATCCTATATTCCTATATTCAAAGAATTTAGTTTTGTGCAGAGTAAATGTATAAGCTCTCCTATCTCTATGAACAGTAATGCTGACGCACCCATTTGTATCATTTGTATATCCTCAGTAGCTATACAGAGCAGCATCACGTAATTGTTTTTAATTTCCCATAATGCCTTGGAGCATCACTACATTCGTTGTTCTACAGGGCTATGGGGAATTTAAAATGGTTACTCATAGCAAGTTCACACAGAAAACCTCTTGTAAATATATTGGATCTTGCTGGGATACCAAAGTCTCTTCAGCTACTCAAGCACACCCTTACGTCAGGTCTGCCTATAGCATGAAAAATGAGTCTAAGGATCAATCCTATCAATATTTTTATTAAACTATTGAGATCTCAGTACCACATGGGTGGATGAGTTCCATTTAGATTTGGAACTTCATAATTCATAGTTTACTTCTTAAACAGCATGGAAATTGACCAAAGTGAATTAAAAATAGTAATAGAGAAATTATATAGAAATGTATCTAGCCAATTCTATTCTTACAATTCTGTGTCTAATTCACCACCTTTTACATCCAGTTGATACTCTGGGATCTTTGAGGTTTATACAGGAAGTAGGATCCTTCCGGTCATTGTATCCAGATTATAAAACCTTAAATGATGAGTGCTTTAATGATGAAAGGGATACAGTCCTCTAGTTTTAGCCAAATGATGTCCCCTAAAATCTTCTGCACTAAAGGGATTGATGCCCCTTTCCCTCCCCTCACAATTTGAACACTGCTTCCCTCAAATGTTTGCTTGCTTTCTTCACTTCTGGTAAAACAGCAGGAAAGTTTTTGATTATTTCAGAAATATTTGTTTAACCAGAAGGCTCAAACCCCAAAAGGCTACCACAAATTTTAACTTTGACCTTCAGAGCCTCTCTGCTGAATGTTTCCACTGAAATGTTATTTTAATATGGCAGAAGTGGAAAATATCAAATACTTGGGCAGTGAATAAATATTAATGTTAACAGATGTGAAGAAAAGAAAGCTAGAGAAAAAGAGGAAAATTCCTAAATAATAGGAGAGAAGAGACTTAGGACACTGATAGTCAAGTTTCTAAATGGAGGCACCTTCAGGAGAGCTTCTCCTGTGGCT
Source organism: Protobothrops mucrosquamatus (assembly GCF_001527695.2). Taxonomy (NCBI): domain Eukaryota; kingdom Metazoa; phylum Chordata; class Lepidosauria; order Squamata; family Viperidae; genus Protobothrops; species Protobothrops mucrosquamatus. The sequence continues at coordinate 1,917 of NW_015408348.1, forward strand.
CTGAGTTCATAGTGTGAATGGCAGTTCAACCAAGAGCCAGGCCCTAAGTTATTTAGGGCTTTACAAGTCAATGTTTTGAATATATTTTCAGAACCATTATATAATAAAAACGTCGGCCAAGCAGTGTAGGCTGGCAACCCCCAGGGGGAGGGCCTTCTCTGTGGGTGCCCCCACCCTCTGGAACGAACTACCCCCCGAGATCCGGATGATTCCGGATCTCCTTACTTTCCGCCGCGCCCTCAAGACATGGCTTTTCCAGCAAGCGGGCCTGACCTAGGGAGGATTTTAGGTAGGGATGATTTTAAGAAA
>NW_015408349.1:0-2225 GCF_001527695.2 Protobothrops mucrosquamatus
AAGAAGAGGGAGTCAAGCTATTCTCCAAAGCGCCTGAAGGCAGGACAAGAAGCAATGGATGGAAACTAATCAAGGAGAGAAGCAACCTAGAACTAAGGAGAAACTTCCTGACAGTTAGAACAATTAACCAGTGGAACAACCTGCCTCCAGAAGCGGTGAATGCTCCAACACTGGAAGTTTTTAAGAAGAGACTGGACAGACATTGGTCCGAAATGGTATAGGGTTTCCTGCCTGAGCAGGGGATTGGACTAGATGACCTCCAAGGTCCCTTCCAACTTTATTATTATTATTATTATTATTATTATTATTATTATTATTATTATTATTATTATTATTATTATTATTATTATTATTATTATTATTATTATTATTATATGTCTGCAAGAAAGCAACCAAGCTCAGAGAGCACCAAGGACCCCTCAGATGCATTTCTGTTATGTTTTGTTTCTTTGGAATGACACAGCAGCTTCCAATGGACAGGGAGCCATACTTACAATTGTCGTCATTGTCTCTTCCGTCACTATTTTCAGCGTGTCGACAACAGAAATGTATCCCAGTCGTTTGGCAATGGCCAGGGCAGTGTTCCCATTCTAGAGAAGGAAAAGCTTCCTAAGAAGAGGGACTCCAGCAAATACTCCACTGAAGAGGCAGCTGGAATTCCAGCGTGCTTCCCCTTCAGGAACTTTTAGCTGACATCTACTAGGAGGGGTTAGTCTGAGGCTGTTTCCATGGGAAGCAAATGGAAAAGTAAAGTCTGGCTTGAACAACCAACCACTGCAGAGCAAACAGAGACAGTTGGGGTTATCGACACTCCATCTGTGACCAAGCTTATGAATTCTCAGAAAAAGGGATACTTGAAATGCACCGGGCAGAACGGAGAGGTGAGGAAAACATTAGGTTTTTAGGGCTGCCCTTCAAGCCTGGCTGAAAATCCAGACAGGAAAAACATCTCAAAGGTCCTGAGACGGGGATGACCGTTCTTGAGCTTCTCTGTGAAAGCCACCCACAGACAGAAGTCGGGGATGGTCCAAGGGCAACCTGCTTCTTGAGAACAAGGAGACCCTAGTACAGTGATGGCGAACCTTTTAGAGACCGAGTGCCCAAACTGCAACCCAAAACCCACTTATTTATTGCAAAGTGCCAGGGCCGCATCAGCATTGTGGTGCCTTCGGGGGGGGGGGCAGGGAGGCGCCTCTGAGTGCCGCCTCTGGCATGCAAAACCCGGGGGCGCAAAAATGGACCACCATGCTGCAAGGCGCAAAAACAGCTACCGCTGCGCCACAGGGTGCAGATACAAGGTGCTGCACCACACAAGAATGGGGCAGGGCTAGTGAGTATCACACAGGCACTAACCCTGCCCCATTTGCAGTACGTGTGTGCTCGTGGCCCCATGTGCGCATGGACACATGTAAAATGCTAGTCGGCCGATTTGCCTCTTTTGTACTGGGTGGGGCTCCTGCTCCAGGTGGCGGTGGCGGCCTGATGGACCTGCTGCTGGTGGCGGTGGTGCGCGTGCCAACAGAGAGGGCTCTGAGTGCCGCCTCTGGCACGCGTGCCATAAGTTCGCCACCACTGCCCTAGTACAAGTCTGCCAGGAAGGACCCAGGCGACATGCAGGTTTATATAGGGAGACTTGAGCTGCATCCTTCCCTTTTGAGAACTCCAGAATTATGAACAGAAACAGAAGAGTAGCCATTACAGAAGAGGAAGCCTGCCCAAAGTGGGACCCAAGATCTCTTCCTCCCCCACACACACAATTTCTTACCACAGTGAGCTCGTTGGGGGATGCACCGTTCTGCAGCAAGACGTTGATGATGTGGGTGTGTCCTTGTTGAGCTGCCTGGTGCAGGGGGGTGTAGCCATTCTAAGGAGAAGAAGAGTGAAAGGGGGCTGTTGCAAGAGACCCTCCAGGGACCCCCTCCCCATCCACACAGAGGAAGGGGAGACAACAGATGGAAAGGGGGGGTGGGGATCGGAGAAAAATCTTACCCTGGTTTTGGCGTTCACTTTTGCAAATTGCTGCAGGAGGAAATTGACTATCTTTATGTTTCCGTAGTGGCACCCAACGTGTAATGGAGTGTAGCCCATCTGAAATTAAATCCAGACAAAGGAAAGTGCAAAAAGAATGGCAGGATGATAAGTACGGCGCTATTAATAATAACGTAATGCATTTAAGCTCCAAGTCTTCTCCTCCACCCCACACCAAGGTGTAAAGTAGCTCCAGT
>NW_015408350.1:0-2225 GCF_001527695.2 Protobothrops mucrosquamatus
CATTAACAGAGGGATAGAATCAAGATCACGTGAAGTGTTAATACCACTTTACAATGCCTTGGTAAGGCCACACTTGGAATACTGCATCCAGTTTTGGTCACCGCGATGTAAAAAAGATGTTGAGACTCTAGAAAGAGTACAGAGAAGAGCAACAAAGATGATTAGGGGACTGGAGGCTAAAGCATATAAGGAACGGCTGTTGGAATTGGGTATGTCTAGTTTAATGAAGAGAAGGACAAAGGGGGACATGATAGCAGTGTTCCAATATCTCAGGGGCTGCCATAAAGAAGAGGGAGTCAAGCTATTTTCCAAAGCGCCTGGAGGCAGGACAAGAAGCAACGGGTGGAAACTAATCAAGGAGAGAAGCAATCTAGAACTAAGGAGAAACTTCCTGACAGTTAGAACAATTAACCAGTGGAACAACCTGTCTCCAGAAGCGGTGAATGCTCCAACACTGGAAGTTTTTAAGAAGAGACTGGACAGCCATTTGTCCGAAATGACATAGGGTTTCCTGCCTGAGCAGGGGGTTGGACTAGATGACCTTCCAACTTTATTATTATTATTATTATTATTATTATTATTATTATTATTATTATTATTATTATTATTATTATTATTATTATTATTATTATTATTATTATTATTATTATTATATACGTGGATGGAGAAACAAATAGTGACTTAGGCTATGTATCTAAAAAAGAAAAGCAGAGGAAATTTTTAAAAGATCTAATTAAAGCAAACTGGATTCAGTTAAATCTTTTGAAATCAATGTCTTAGAGCATGCAGTAATGGAAATATTTAGAAGAACTGATGACATACCTAGTAACAATGCGACTATATATAGCTGGAAATGGGGTTAAACTCTGAATAAAATGTCAGGCTGAGCAATGTTCAAATTATGATGATTTTCAAATAATGAGCTAGCTGTGACATACATTCAGGAGAAAGAGCACCACAACTATATATAGGAGATATTCAGTACTGTTCTAAAGGGAAGTGTATCAAAGAACATGAAAGAAAAAAAGAGAATTTAGATTAGAACTTGCTTGTTGAGGCGGACTCTCACAGTCAGAGTATTTTTTGTGTCTACCACTAAGATATTCCTGCTGTTCAAGCCATTCATAAAATAGGGTTGCAAATGTCTCCGGGTTTTTCAGCTGCACTTGCAACTGGCCTTGCAGTTGTATTCACACAATTTCAAAGTGTGGTTCAAAAAGCATCAATTTTATCAACAAAACTATTTAATTAACCTTATAAAAATGAACATTGCAGTTAATAATAATTATTATAAGCCTACAATTCAGGAGCTTAGAACAGTATACACAATGACAGTCTTCTTAATCTCCTTTTCCCTTCCATTCCAATATGCTTAATAAGTTTGTACTGTGATTTTGAAAGTCTCTCCGGACCTTCAAATGCCACTAAAGATCACCTGCACAGTCTTCACTGAGGTCGTAAGGATCCACCCATCATTTTGTGGCCCTAAGAATTACAGTCAATTCCTTGAAATGCCATCTTGGTTCTCACATTAGCAACCTGTCCCTCTTCCTCCTCCCACACAACTCCTGACAACCTTTATCAAATCTAACAGAGATATCATAGGGATACCTTTACAAACTCCTTTCAAACTCCCTTGAATTTATTTGTTCAGTTCTTCATTTTTCTACCCCTTCACTGCTTTCAACCCCCACCAGAGACTTTGGGGTTGCTGGAGTCAATGATTTGCAATATCATTTTTTTAAAAGAAATAATCATCTCATTTTTAGTTCTCATTAATTTGTTCAGAATAAAAGCTGTCTTTACAATATATTGTTTCAAACTGGATGCCTTACATACTCCAGAACATATTTCTGGCCAGAAGGTAGCAATTGTTAAGTTTCTTACCATTTTTGAAAGATATGTTTCTTTAATATCTCCTCCTTTCCCCTTGCTCCTGGCTCCTCCTTAAATTACTTATTTTTCATACATTCATTCATTCATAGAATTATGAATTGCATTATGTAAATATTCATGTGTAAATTCTATTAAAGGACTTTATTTGATAAAACCTGTTTGACATTTGTTAATTCAATACATTGTTTCTATCCATAGGTTTATCACACTAAGGAATTAATGTGCACTTTCCTTCCTTCCTTTGTTATCAATTTGAACTCAATTCTAGTGTTAATATGTATCATTTTAATTCTTTAATATTTTATCTTGTGGTTTTTGATTGCAAGCTG
>NW_015408351.1:0-2225 GCF_001527695.2 Protobothrops mucrosquamatus
GAGAGAGAGAGAGAGAGAGAGAGAGAGAGAGAGAGAGAGAGAGAGAGAGAGAGAGAGAGAGAGAGAGAGAGAGAGAGAGAGAGAGAGAGAGAGAGAGAGAGAGAGAGAGAGAGAGAGAGAGAGAGAGAGAGAGAGAGAGAGAGAGAGAGAGAGAGAGAGAGAGAGAGAGAGACAGAGAGAGACAGAGAGAGACAGAGAGAGACAGAGAGAGAGAGAGAGAGAGAGCTTGGTGCTGCCTAAACTTGGTTGCTTGCTTACAGATGTTTCATTACCCAATAGGCAATGAACCAGTAGGTAACTAGGAAACATCAACAGTATTCATGAGTGTGAGGTCTGCCAGTATTGGTGACCTCAACACCTTGTCCTTGATAGAAAAAAAAATTCTACCCAAAATTTTCCAGGCTTGGGAACTGTAATTTGCTTCTTCATAACTATAGGTTATTCCGTTAACACCTGAAATGAGTTAATTTACTATAAATGGATAGACTGATATTTTTAAGCCTGTTATTCAGAGCTTCGGTGGATAAAAAGAGGAGCAAGAAACTTTGGGAAGGCAATTTTCCATTTCCAGTCACTATGGGGAAAAATCCCCCAAATGTCTGAAATTATCCCAGTAAAATTCAGTGGCAAATGACATGATAAATATTCTTTTTTGTTATGTTTGACCAATTGATATAAAACAGCAAAGCATAAAGTAGACAATAGAGCAATAATAGATATTCTGATGTTAGCTCATTAAGCTTGCTAAATTTCACAGCCTATAAAGCAAAATTTTCCAATGTTTAGGGAAATGAATTCATTCCTGTTAGATAATAACATAATTCACATAAAATACATCTGAGTGCCTTTCAAATGTTGTTATTGAAACAGCTATCTGACAAAAGTAGATATCCTTCTAAAACAAATAAAGCAAAATGGCCTTTGGTTCCAATGATTCTGGTACCATATTAGAATCATTCCTCTTTCCATTATCTTAGCAATACCATTCAGGAAAATTAAATGTTCCTTTTGGTCAAATCAAACTGGAGTTCCATGTTTTCAAAGGATGACCCAATAAGTCACAGGGTTGTCTAGTTTAAATATAAATATTGGGCAAGTCATAGGTAGAATGAACTTTTAGTTCTCTGATTTCAGAGCTTTGTTGGCTGGGAACCTGTACTGAAGTTGTAGAAGTGTTGCAGTTTTGATCTTTAATATTATAACTTGTCAGAACATATAGATGGCTTTCTTAATATGGAGCCTCTGTCACCAACTCTGATCATGATTTGCTTTATGGATTGCTTTTTCTCTTTTAATCGCTCACTAATCATTATGACTTTAGAGAGTTATGGATTATATTCTGCCACTTTCAAATTTAAGCATACAGTCATCTACATTTCTTTGATGATTAAGAAGTTGGACCAGGAAAGCCTAGATTCATGTTCATCTTCAGTTTGATCATGGACCTCACTGCATGACTCTTGGCCATTTATAACCTAATCTGCACCAAAGAGTTGTTGTGATGGTTGGAAAATAGTTATTTTTGCAACCTTGAGATCTCAGAAGAAAAATAAGATATACATTTAATGATGCGTGTGAGTTCTATATTTGTATACTTGTTTCAAAAAAATTGACCATTAAAGTTGATCAGAATCTAAAATAAATGCTTCCTGATTCCTTCTCATATGGTACTTCTAACACAGGAATTATTTATGCGGACAATGTGGGGCGAGATTTAACATAGTTTACTAGAGTTCTTTCTTCTGAAGCTTCTGGACATATTAATCCTCAAACAGTATCCCACTGCCAGCTAGGCTGTCGATCATTTGTAATTCCACTCCATCACTATGAAATTCAATAACTTAACATAAAAAAATTAATATAAAACAGTGTCTGACCTCCAGTGTTTTTCCTTCTCACAAACCAAGACAACACTACCCTGGGCTATAAAGTTGTAATAAGTTGCTAAATCATTAAAAACCTATATTTTAAATCTTTTCCTCTGCAAGATCATTTGCCTCTCTATCTCTTTTCAAATATCTCTACTGTCTTTTTAATAAGTATGATAACACAACTTATAAACCAAGCTAGCCTAAAGCTTGTAGTCTTGAGATGGCCTTGTGGGAGACCAATTCAAAGGCACAGCATGCAGAATATGTTTGATTTGATGGCAGATGGTTTAAAAGATACCTGAGCTACTAACTCATGTTTGTCCTTAGGGTTACTCATGTGCAGGGACTGTAAAA
>NW_015408352.1:0-2224 GCF_001527695.2 Protobothrops mucrosquamatus
TTTATGACTCGTGGACTTCAACTCCCAGAATTCCTGCGCCAGCAACTCCCGAGTCATAAAAGAGCCAAGGTTGCCTATCCCTGGTCTAGCTCCTTAACTATTACTCCAAACTGGCTCTCAATGTAGACCATCAGTTTTTGACTAATTAACACTTGGATATTTTTAACTCGACCACATTTCTAATCTCTGGGGGGGGAAATCCTTCTTTCATTAGGTTTTAACTAAATAAAATCCCATTAAAAATGTTCCTGGGAAATTAGGTAGGAAGGCTGATTTTTAAGGAACAGGCATTACAAAGGGGGAAACCTACTGCAAGCCAAGCCGCTGCATTACTACACAGACCCTATAATTGATTATAATCCATCACGAGAATGAAACTAGCAGATTTGGGGGTGGAAGAAAGGGTCTAGGAATCTCTGCATCTCCCTCCCCTCCCCACACGCCTCTCTTTCATCCATCAGTTGTGGGAAAATCCTCCCTCCCTGCCTAACTCAGACAGGCCATCAGCCATTCAAGAAGGAAAAAGAAAAGGGACAATAGCTATTGAGACCTAGCCAGGGTCAGGGCCTCTTTACCATCAGAACTCCTTAATGACCCCAAACAACAACATTCATAGCAACTGGGGGAAAGAGAAGAGGGAAGTTGCCCAGAACAATAGTTCATTCAACAAGGCAACTTGGGTGTATGTAAGGAGTCTTCAGCCCATCTTCCCCAAGGTGGCCTCACAGCATTCTAGCTTTTAAAAGGACCCGGGAGATCCCTTCTGTTAAGGTTTGCTGATATCCTTAGGAACTGAATTTCTGCCTTGATCTGGATTAGGATCTAGCTAGCCTATGCTATAGTCGCACACATAATTACTCCACGTCCAATGGGTGTTTAATGCAGTTTCATGCCTGCTATCACTGAAAGTGGTTTAAGGAAGTAGGGAAAAACCTTCAATTAAGGATACATTTCTCACTGAATCTAGTTTAGACAAAGGTCATCAGACTGCCTTCAGTTTATCAAGGCAAGAAACAATGAATGCTTCATAAAAGGGAGTGGTGTGAAAGAGAAGGGAGAAGATAATCTCTGCATGCTGGCCATGCTGTATTCATATGAGACACTAAGAGGTGGATGGGGTTTTTTTTTCCACTCAGTATCTATCCTGTAAGCACATATTACAGGAAATCATGCATGATTTTGGACCTTGTCAGCATATGAAGTTGATAAGATAGATCTAAGATGTAGAATAAAAGCATTGATTTGGGTAGTTGATTAAAAGACCACAACTATTTTGAGTAATACATTAGCTGTGTCCAGGGCTTTTTTTCAGCCGGAACGCGGCGGAACCGCGTTCCGGCACCTTTTTCCGGGCCGGCCGCACCGGAAATAGCCCCTCCCAAATTTTACTTGCATTCCTGTTCTCTAAAGGGGCGGTCCTAGGGTTTGATGAGGGCGTGGCCAGATTTGAGTTCCGCCACCTTTTCTCCGAGAAAAAAAGCCCTGGCTGTGTCTATCTCTAAACAAGGTCATGGTCCTCTTAAACTTGTTTTCGTTCATTTTTTGATTGCTTTCTTCAGTGTTTCTCATTTCTGTATCAGCGTCCTATTTTTTTTTAAAAAAATATGTCTATTTTTATGACTTTTTTTCTTAATATACATGTTTATAGGGATGTATAAATACACAGTTTAATGCGCGCTCTTTTCAATTACTGATGTTTTGGATTGATTTCTAAAGCTGCAAGCAACACTGAAAAATTTGGGAAAGCAGAGATAATCAGCATGCAAGGGAGCTTCAGTCTGTGTATCAGACTGTACACCTGAAATGGGTAAGTTCTCATTTAACATGAATCAATTTTTCCCTTCTCCTTTGGATATTTCAGAATTTCCTCAAAAGAGCAAAAATGGAGGGGTAAGACTGGGCCTATAAAGCTAAGTTACAGTTCTGAACAGAATTAGATCTAATAGGATTGGTTACAGCTTCTGTGTGAGAACTAATTCTTTTATAACAGTGGTTCTCAACCTTTTTAATGCCGCGACCCCAACTGGTCGTAAGTCGAGGACTAAACCGGTCGTAAGTCGAGGACTACCCAACCGGTCGTAAGTCGAGGACTTTCCCTGCCCGGGAGCGCCGCGCATGCGTGGTTCCGCCCCCTGCGCCGGCCGAGGCGTAGCTGGCAAGCAGCAGAGACGGAGCAGGCCGACCACCAGCTGGCCCAGCCCAAGGGAGGTAAGGCACCCGCCGG
>NW_015408353.1:0-2224 GCF_001527695.2 Protobothrops mucrosquamatus
CGGTGCAGAATTCTAACCACCTGAGCCTACCTCTTCCTTTTATTGCATGCATAGAGTAGCTCTCAGTGTGATGTCAAAAAACTATTCACAAGGCACATCTGAGGAAACTGCACTAGCTTTCCGTAGTAAAGTTCAGAGTGCACAATCAGCAGAAATCTGAAAACAGTAAAATAAATCTAGGATCTGCATAATTACGTTTATTTTTTTTTATTCTGAATCAGCCCAGATCCTCTAAAGCAGGGGTAGTCAACCTTGGCTCTTTTATGATTCGTGGACTTCAACTCCCAGAATTCCTGAGCCAGCATGGCTCAGCTTGGAAACCTCTCCCTTTCCCCTCAGCATGGCTGGCTCAGGAATTCTGGGAGTTGAAGTCCACGAGTCATAAAAGAGCCAAGGTTGATTACCCCTGCTCTAAAGCAGGGCTTTTCAACCAGTGGTACGGGTACCACCTGCGGTACATTGGCACCTGGCAGGTGGTATGCGACCATCCTAGAAAAGTGGTAGCGGGGGAGGGGAATGAGATGAACCGGTGGCAGCACCACACAAGCCTGAGCAAGAGATGGCTGGAGCTGCAGGGCTGTCGGGGCTCAGAGGAAGCACCAGGATCAGTGCCGCTTTCCAGCTGATCGGCGCTTCTTCGGGGCTGTCAGGGCTCAATGGAAGCACCAGGATCAGCGCCAGGCTCCAGCTGGAGCTCTGTGCTGATCCTGGTGCTTCTGCTGAGCCCTGAAGAAGCACCAATCAGCTGGAAAGCACCACTGATCCTGGTGCTTCTGCTGAGCCCAGAAGAAGCGCTGATCAGCTGGAATGTTGCAGCATCTCCAGGGCCCTGTGATTTACATTCAGATGCTTGGCAACTGATTCATATTTATGACGGTCACAGTGTCCCAGGGTCATGTGAAGTGACCAAAACCTGCTGCAACCACCCAGCAGATGGGGGGAATAAAAACCAAACACCCCCCCCACCCCATCCCCGCTGCCAATCCTCAACAGAAATGCTCACAACAATGAAAACCTCGGACAGGAGGAAGAGTGCCACTGGGTGGGCAGGCAGGTGTCTTGCTCGGCTGTGGCTTGGGGGGCACTTTTTTCAGTGCCATTGTAACTTCGAACAGTCACTAAGCGAACTATTGTAAGTCGAGGACTACCTGTACTTTATCACTTTTTTCCTTTTTTTTTTTTTTTTTTGGTCATCAAGTTTTTGACCCCTTGCTAGGCGACTGGTGGTACTCGGATGTTGCCATATCCTAAAAGTGGTACAATGGGTGAAAAGGTTGAAAAGCCCTGCTCTAAAGCATGTTGGCTACCTAAGCTGACTTTGACATTTGTCAAACGTGTTTCAAGATGAAACCTTGTGGCTGATCCATGCTAGATAGCCAGCATTACGCTGACAAGGACCGTTTGATTTTATAGCTTGGTGACAGCACCAGCTTGCAATGTGCCATACAAAGATATGTGGGCAATGATTTTTGTAGCTGCTCAAGATGCAGTCATAATATTTGCACCTGGGGTGGTGATGGACTTGAAATGGTAATGGACCTGCGGGAATGGCTAGGAAGGTCAGAAAAGTCAAGATGGCGGCTACTACAGTATGATCAACGCTCTGCCCCTTTTTACGCACACTTGCATATGCATAATAATATGTGTAAAAAGAGGCAGGGCCAAAATTGCACAGTTGCGGAGGTCACGTTGGATTATTTTTTTCCGTACTTGTCCCATGGCAGTGTCAAAAATGAGTTGCACACTTCTGGTTGTCTTTTCCCTCTTATTTGCACCCTTGTTGGGTGTGTAACATTTTGGAAGGCAAACTTGCTGCCCAGAGGAAGGCCGGCTCATTTTATTGCTGGAGGACTTTCATTACCCTGATAATAATAATAATAATAATAATAATAATAATAATAATAATAATAATAATAATAATAATAATAATAATAATAATAATAATAATAATAGTAGTAGTAGTAGTAGTAGTAGTAAAGTTGGAAGGGACCTTGAAGGTCATCTAGTCCAACCCCCTGCTCAGGTAGGAAACCCTATACCATTTCGGACAAATGGCTGTCCAGTCTCTTCTTAAAAACTTCCAGTGTTGGAGCATTCACCGCTTCTGGAGGCAGGTTGTTCCACTGGTTAATTGTTCTAACTGTCAGGAAGTTTCTCCTTAGTTCTAGATTGCTTCTCTCCTTGATTAGTTTCCACCCGTTGCTTCTTGTCCTGCCTTCAGGCG
>NW_015408354.1:0-2224 GCF_001527695.2 Protobothrops mucrosquamatus
CCAGATAACACTGGATCCGTATGGACTCCAGTCTGAGGTGAGCTGCCAGGACCGATAGAATCTTTGTGAATACCCTCGGGGCGGATGAAAGGCCAAACGGAAGTGCCCTGTATTGATAATGATAAGATCCGTAACAGAATCTGAGAAATCTGCGATGTGATTGAAAAATTGGAATGTGAAGATACGCCTCCTTGAGGTCGATGGACGTAAGGAGGTCGTTCTTCCTTATGCTGGCCAGAATAGATTGGAGTGTTTGCATTTTGAACTTTTTGTATATTAGATAAGAATTTAGGCGTTTTAGGTCCAGAATGGCCCTCCATCCTCCCGAGGCTTTTGGAACTATGAATAGGATTGAATAAAATCCTCTTCCCCGTTGATCGGGAGGAACCGGTTCTATTGCCTGTATTGTGAGAAGGTGGGTAATGGCTTCCTTCATAAGAGCCCGTTTTGACGGGTTTGAAGGGGTTGGGCAAGAGATGAAGCGGTTTGCCGGTTTTGCGAAAAATTCTAAGGTCAGACCCTGAAGAACTGAAGACAAAACCCAGGTGTCTGTAGTAGTGTCCTCCCATGTTCGAGAGAACAGGGAGAGGCGACCTCCTATGGGGGGACCTTCCCCAGAGTCACTTATTCCTCCGATAGGGACGGCCCCCCGCACCTCGAAAGGGCCGCTTGGACTGCTGTTGTAATTGCCTGGGTTTGGTCCCAAAACGTTCCGCCTGTCGATCCGATTTTGGGGTAAAGGGACGTGCTGGTTGTGACCAGGTAGAGCCCTGGTTGTTGCCCCTGAATCCCTGTCGTCGATAAAAGGGGGTAGGCTTTCTATCTGATCTCCTGCCTTGATGAGCCAATACCTTCTTTTTGTCCTTATTCTCTACCAGGTATGGCTCTAGGGCGTCTCCAAATAGTTTTCCACCAGAGTAAGGAGCGGTGGACAAACGACTCTTAGATTTTAAATCCGCCTTCCATTGCTTCAGCCAAAGTAAGCGCCTGGTCGAAATATTGGCTGCTATTGCTCTGGCTGAAAAACTGGCGGCATGCAGCGTAGCATCTGCTGTGTACTCAATCGCCGCTAACACTTTCCCCAATGTTTGATGTGCGCGAACCTGATCCTGAGGAATTAAATTTTGAAGCTCCTGGAGCCAAGTGACAGAGGAACGAGAGAAAAAGGAGGCAGACGTGGAGGCCTTTATCGCCCACCCTGATGCCTGATGCGCCCTCCTGAGGGAGTACTCTGATTTTCTGTCCTCAGGTTTTAAGGCCTCCGCCATGTCCCCAGCAATCGTGGTACTGGAAAAGATGGGAGTGAGGGAAGTGTCAACAGAGGGAACCTCCAAGAGGTTGGTCAGGGATGGAGCTACGCTGAACAACTTCTTGTCAGAGGACCCAGGAGCCGGAGAGATACCCAGATTAGTCCACTGCTTTTTAACCGTATTGGTAAAAATGGGGGGACAGGGAATGTGTTTTTGAGTAATCGTGCGCTCAGCGAACACAGGATTTGAAATCTGACTGGTGGAAGGGGTGGGTTCTGGTTCAGGTTCTGGCTCTATCTGGGATGAAGCCGAGGCTTTGGTCAGAATAGTTTTAAACAGGGCGGGATTAAAGAGCCCTACAAAGGGAGATGATTCCTGAGAATCATCTTCATCTTCTGATAAGACTGCTCCTCGTGATTCCTCAACATCGGAATAAAGTTCTCCGCTCAGGGAGGAATGTTCAGAAGGAATGGAACAAGCGTAATCCGGTGTGGGAGATTTACGCTGTGAGGGTGTAGAATGTTGAGATTTCTGTAAAGATGAAAGACATCCCAAGACCTGCGTGAGCATAGATTGTAATTGTTCTGGAGCAAGCATCTGTGGCTGCTCAGAACGGAGACCAGCGGCTGTGGGCGTGAACGTGGCCGAAGGAGGGGGAGGGGTAGGCTGAGGAATTCCCCATGTCGGATTTGGATTGGACGCCATGGGATTATCTATTAAAGAGAGGGAGCCTCCGTCCGGAGACAATGGTCTGTGTACCTGTGCAATTGTGGTGACCTGGGGGCTGAAAGGAGAAGCCCCGGGAGGTTCAGGAACAACCGGTACCTGCTGTGGCAACGCAGCTTTTTGAGCCCTGGATATCTGTCTCTCTAGAGCCTGATGTCTCCTGGCGGCCTCTTTTTCAGCCCTTTTGGATGGAGCCTTACTTGAGACAGCTTTTGCCTTGGCCCTGAGCCTGTCCGCTACCTCAGTCT
>NW_015408355.1:0-2224 GCF_001527695.2 Protobothrops mucrosquamatus
ATTAAAAGCAGTTCTGTTGACTATACATATATATATACTACTTTTCAAGATCCTTATTAATTTAGGCCATTTTGAAGGGTTACAAAATCTTGCCTGAGCTTTTAAAACATCTAACAAAGAGCTGATGGAAATTCAAAACAAAGCAAACTGACTCACTGATATTTTCTAAGTCTTCCATTGAACTGTTGGACATTGTTTTCATTTGGATCTTGATTAGAATTATGTTACACTGCAATATAAATGAGCTAAAGTTGATGTACAAAGTTACTCTCTAATTTATAACTGCAAATTAATGCCTTCATTGTGAAGCCCCATCTCCTCACAAGGGTTCTGTTATGTATTAATATCAAGAGTTATGTGTTATAGTTTAAATGTGTCTCCAACTGTTTTGGAGGGAAATTTAAGTTTGAGTTTGAGTTTGAAATTTAAGTTTGAATTGATTGGTCGCTGCCTAGAGGCGGCAAGTATAAATAGCTGTCATTCTGTCTGTTAAGCCAGTTCTGTTTTCTGTTGCAATAAATAAAGTTGCATCCAGCTGGTCTGGTCAATGCCTCCCAAAACCCGCTATACAACAGTGGCGACGAAGGTGAGCTTTTGCTGGAGGAGTGAATGATGCCCTTTAGAGTTGAAGTCACAGGGTGTTAGCCCAGGCACCAGAGCCCTGAAGGGACCACATCCCCACCCTGCCTGCCAGTAAGCCAAACTGGAGGCATAGCATCCTGAGGGATCTGTCCCCAGGATCTAGGCAGTCCATCTCCTATCGCAGCAAGAGAGGCAGTGGCCAAGACCTCACTAAAAGTCTACCATGGCCAAGCTGGACAGGCTGAACGAATTCAATGTCTCCTGTCCAGAGCAATGGAGTTCTTACATCTCCAGGGTGGACAATTACTTGCGGGCCAACCAGGTTAGAGAAGATGGCTTGAAAGCAGCTACGCTACTCTGCGCGTGTGGACAGGCTACATTCGACATTGCCGAGAATCTGGTAGCACCAGCCAGCATCGAATCAGTAACCTATGCAGAATTAAAGAGGAAGTTGAAAGAGCACTTCGAATCAAAGCTGTCCATCATCGCTTGGCATCATGCGTTCGAACAATGGGAGCAAAAGTCAGGGGAATCAGTAGCTGAGTTCGTGGCAGCGCTTCATCAGGCTTCACGCAACTGTGAGTTCCTTGACTTGGAAGATCGTCTAAGAGACAGACTCGTGTATGGACTGTTGAACAGAGAGTTGCAACAGCGCCTATTTGCAAAGGAGAATCTGACCTTCCAAGATGCTCTGAAGTAAGTCATGGCAGATGAGGCTGCCGGCGGAGCAGTGAAGGCTCTCCGGCCTCAGAAAATACATTTAAGCCCCGCAGCAATCCATCAGGAGACCACTGAGAGATTGAGTGAACCAGATGAAGTCGATGAGATCGACCGGCTGCAGAAAGAGCCTATGAGATGACATCGCACAGTGGAACAAGCGAGCCTTCCTCTAAACTGTGCTAGCTACAGAGGGCAACATAAAAGAACTGAGTGCATGTTTCGCATAGCCATGTGCCGTGCCTGTGGCAAGCAAGGCCACATCGCCAGGGTCTGTAGAGGTTGCCAGAAAGAAGCTAATCCTGCAGATGTACCGCAGAAAGGTAGATGGGCCCCGGGCAGAACAGGGTTGGATACTGTTCAGGAAGGAGAAGTATTCAGCAGATGGGAGCCCCCTCAAGGAAAAGTTGAGACTTAAACTCAGGCTTCAAGGGGTCCCATGTTCAATGGAGCTAGACACCGGGTCAGCTCTATCTATTATTTCATACAGGACATTTGAGTATATCTGTAGACAGGGCAAGAGGCGAGTTCAAATCAAACCATCAAGCCTAATCCTGACTGACTTTCAAAATTGCAGAGTGTCTGTAAGAGGTGAAGCCCCTTACTGTGCTGGACCAGTATAACTCTGGCCAGAGCATATATTAGCTTAAGATCTGTATGTTAGAATGTTTGGCATTTAAAGGGTTAAACGCTGTTTCCTTAAGAGATGGCTTATGGGTAATGTCATTTATCCAGTTAAGTGAGGGGAGTTTCTAAGTTTATGACTGTACTTCCTGGCTTTGTGCCTTTTGTATCATCTCTCCACATGGCTTCCAGCCCCGTGGCTTGGAAGCTCCGTGCCAACATGTGATTTGTATGCAGGATGGGGAAAAACCACTAACTTTTTACCTATTGAAATGGATCCTGATTACCATTGTATTCCGGA
>NW_015408356.1:0-2224 GCF_001527695.2 Protobothrops mucrosquamatus
CTCTCTCTCTCTCTCTCTCTCTCTCTCTCTCTCTCTCTCTCTCTCTCTCTCTCTCTCTCTCTCTCTCTCTCTCTCTCTCTCTCTCTCTCTCTCCTTCTCCCTCTTCCTCTCCCTCTCCCTCCCTCTCTCTCCCTCTCTCTTTCTATGCATGTTGTATTTATCTGCTTCCTGGCTGTGTGTAGCTTTTAGTTGTTAATTAGGCTGTTGTTGGCTGGCTATTAAACTGTTAATTGTTGTTTCATTATTTATTTGTTAAATTTATTTGCTGCCTATATCTTACCAGGGGTCTATACCAGTGATGGCGAACCTTTTAGAGAGCGAGTGCCCAAACTGAAACCCCAAATCCACTTATGTATCATTGGGTGCTGGGGGGGTGTGGGCCATTGGGTGGGTGTGGCTAATTGGGTGGGTTTGACCAATTGGATGGGTGTGGCTGCAGTGGTAATGGCAGACTGGGTGGCACTAAAAAGTTCAATCAATCAATTCCAACTTTGCAAGATCTTTTTTTTTCCCGCGAGAAGCTGAAATTGATTGATTGATTGAACCTTTTTTTTCCCACACGGCGGCGGAGGACTAAAGCGAAAAGGTTTTATAAAACCCAGCTGAAGGCCTAAGACTGGGGCGACGGTGCGTGTGCCCACATAGAGGGCTCTGCGTGCCACCTGTGGCACCTGTGTCATGGGTTCGCCACCACGGGTCTATACTGTAGGCAGTTTGAGATGAGCGGAGAAGCAGATAGAAAAGGCAGGAGAAAGGATGGACTTCCTATATGTTCCTGATCTTATACAAGTAGTCCTCGACTTACAACAGTTCACTTAGTGACCGTTCAAAGTTACAACGGCGCTGGAAAAAAAGTGAATTATGACCATTTTTTACAGTTATGACCTTTGAAGCATCCCCACGATCATGTGGTCAAAATTCAAATGCTTGGCTTCTGGTTCATACTTACGACCATTGCTGTGTCGTCAAGGGCACGTGATCCCCTGTCACCACCTTCTGACAAGCAAAATCAAGGGGGAAGCCAGATTCACTTAACAGCTGGGCTACTAACTTATCAACTGCAGTGATTCACTTAACAACTGCGGCAAGAAGGGTTGTAAAATGGGGCAAAACTCACTTAGCAAAGGTCACACCTAACAACGGAAATTTTGGGCTCAATTGTGGTCGTAAGTCGAGGGCTACCTGTATTACCAACTAAGAGACACGGCTGAGGACAGGAAGGGAAGAGACTCCAAGTAGAAATCCAAAAACAATCTAAGGTTAAAAGAGAAAGAATTACACGAAAGCTGTCACTGTGTAGATTAGAAACATCAACGTGAGATGCTCTACTTTTCCAGTGACCTAAAAGCAACCTTGTCACAATCGACACAATTCACTCAATTTTGTTGCAGGGCCAAGAATCACCAGTGGCATCTTTACTGACAAGCAGATCAGATATTGAAAGTGCCCTACTGTGTCCTTTAAATCATTGAATGTATTGAAGACACTGTTGTGTTCCTCACCCCACTCTGCAGGCTACAGGGGAATAAATCTGACAGGCATCAGAATAAAGAGGGTCAATCTGCTTTCAAAACCTGGTTTCTTCAAATATCTGCTGTATTTCCTTCCCGGATACATTCCACCTAAGTAGTTACCTATCTATCTATCTATCTATCTCTAATAACGAAGAGAAGGACGAGGGGGGACATGATAGCCGTGTTCCAGTATCTCAGGGGCTGCCATAAAGAAGAGGGAGTCAAGCTATTCTCCAAGGCGCCTGAAGGCAGGACAAGAAGCAACAGATGGAAACTAACCAAGGAGAGAAGCAACCTAGAACTAAGGAGAAACTTCCTGACAGTTAGAACAATTAACCAGTGGAACAACCTGCCTCTAGAAGCGGTGAATGCTCCAACGCTGGAAGTTTTTAAGAAGAGACTGGACAGCCATTTGTCCGAAATGGTATAGGGTTTCCTGCCTGAGCAGGGGGTTGGACTAGATGACCTCCAAGGTCCCTTCCAACTTTATTATTATTATTATTATTAATAATAATAATAATAATAATAATAATAATAATAATAATAATAATAATAATAATAATAATATTTATTTCCCGCTCGGCCTCTATGGAGTTCTGGTTACTAACAAAATCAATAATAAAAAAGCCTAGAAATAGAGAACAAAACAGTGGAGAAATGTTTCAGAAGCCCTAAAATTAAGTACCGTATTTTAAAAGCAGTTAGATTTT
>NW_015408357.1:0-2224 GCF_001527695.2 Protobothrops mucrosquamatus
TTCCAGCAAGCGGGCCTGACCTAAGGAGGATTTTATTTAGGGACGATTTTAAGTATAATTTTAATTGGAACACAGCTTCGAATATTTGGTTTTAATTTGGTTTTAGAGGGGTTTTTATTTTTATTGATATGTGTATCTGTTTTAATATGCTGTGCACTGCCCTGAGTCCTGCGGGAGAAGGGCGGTATAGAAATTAAATAATAATAATAATAATAATAATAATAATAATAATAATAATAATAATAATAATAATAATAATAATTCTATTACTTCTTTAATGTGTGAAAAATCAGTCTTTTGAAGTCATAATGGAAGATACGATATTGCACTCTAGCACTGGGAAGATTCATGTTTTGCCAGGTGTAATTTAAATCTCGTCACATAGAAAATAATAGTTCCAATACTCTCTTTTAAAATCAACTTTTTTTACACTTTGTCAGTTTAGTTTAATTATTTTTTATGTTTTTCTTTTTAGGATCTCTCTAGTTTGTTTACTTTTCTGTCTGAATAATGTAAAACACAGATGAGCAAAATGGTTTCCCATAGCACCAAATAGCATAGTCAGAGAGTGGTTATCCTAATCATTTCATGGGCATGCATTTTCCCATCTTGGTATGGGAGCTCAAATTATGATATTAAATGATAGTAGCAGCAGTTTTAAAAACTACTTTTAAGTATGTAACATTGAGAGAATAAAGAACCACTCTTTTTCCTAAATGTAAATAATGTGTCATTTTGTATGATGACTGCACATGCAAAAATAGATCCTTTTTTACAGTATTATCTGAGTCTTGTGGTTTCAAAGGATTCTTCCTTGCTTATAGTTGTGCTGTGGAAAAGCTCTCATTAATATTCATTAGCCTAATATACAGGGGGGGAAACTCAGACAAAACACTGCTTCTTATAAGAAGGAAGCTATTAAGGTGACAATTTCAGCAGATCACAGAGTACCACAAGGACAGTAGGAAAGGCACAAAATTATATTTTGTTGGTATTTGCAACAGATTTTTCTTGTTTGACCTAGGCAGGGAGAGTGTACACACTTCCTTTGAAAATAAGCAACCACTGTTCAGAACATAGCAAGTCCTGTAGCTAAAAGAGGACATTTCCCCCCATGTTCATTTAAGTTACCGTTCTCTATCTTTAAAGCACAAAATGGGTTCCCTGCAAACCTGTTCCACATAGTTTATGATTATAACCTTGATAGAGAATACAGAGATATTGGTACAACACACTGAGCGCTGTTTCATGTCTCTTCTCATTCTTTTCACTGGCAGCCAGGTACTTGGTTTTGGTGTATTGCATCTTTGTTTCTCTATACATTCAATGGCTTATCTGAATAGTTTACCATATATGATTCTCTGATGTATTTAGAAAAGAGGTCCCCAACCTTTTGGGCACCAGGGACCGATTCCGTGGAGGAAGTTTTTCCCATGGACCGGAAAGTGTGTGGTTTTGTTTGCTGCCTGCATCCCACAGATGGGGCTTTGCTTGTTTGTGTGGACCGGTTGCTGGCATTCCGCAGCCCAGTACCAGTCCACGGACTGAGGGTTAGGGATCCCTGATTTAGAAGAACAAATGTGATTCTAAATATCTGTTGTCTTAAGGAAACATGCTAGGTATGACATGTGGAAGCATTCAATAGTGTGACTGACCTAAGAGCAATCCTAGCAGAAGGAGGAGCTCCTGTGTGTATAAACAGTTTCTCTCATCCATGCTCCATGGATCTGATGAAGTGGATTGTATGATATTTTATCTTTATAAAGCACTTACCCAAAAGAAAAATTAGTCTGAATTGTAAGCTACACCCTCCCCTAATGAAACAAAACCAAACAAAATAGAAAGATTTTAAACTACTACAAGGCTACTACTTCCACTGTAAGATTTAACACAGTTTGAATAAATTCACCCATCTTAACAAGGACAGTTATAAAACCTTATTTATTTATTTATTCATTCATTCATTCATTCATTCATTCATTTATTTATTTATTTGTTCATTTATTTATTTATTTAGTGTATGGGAATGTTCCATTAGCCAGGAGATTGCCTACAGTGTAAGTACAAAATAATTATTTGGCTGCCAACTGGACTGCCATTCAGTTCATGTTTGTATGCTATCCAGAATGTACCACAGGGGACAGACTAGCTCCATACTCTGAAAGGTTCAACAGTGTTCTGCAGTGACATCTGGAGCTTCTCCCTCCATTGATGTCATCTCACA
>NW_015408358.1:0-2224 GCF_001527695.2 Protobothrops mucrosquamatus
AATGTGTTTTCTCTGAGCTGTTGCCTTTAATAAAAAAATTGTGGGAAAAGGTGCTACTAGACCCCTTCTGATTCTAGGTTTTAAGTAAGTGACCCTTTTTAATCTTTTTAATCCGGGGTGAATTATCACTTGTACAAATCCTAATAAGGTCACCACCTGCAGCAGGAGAGGAGGATACAGAAGAAAGGAAGGAAGGAAGAAAGAAAGGAAGGAAGGAAGGAAGGAAGGAAGGAAGGAAGGAAGGAAAGAAAAAGAGGGAGGGAGGGAGAAAGAAAAAGAAGGAAATATGGAAACAGGGAAGGAAGGAAGCAGGAAGAAAGAAGGAAGGAAGGAAAGAGAAAGAAAGAAAGAGAATGAGGGAATGAGGGAGAAAGACAGAAAGAAAGAAAAGAAGGAAAGGAAGAAAGGAAGGAAAGAGAGTGAGGGAATGAGGGAGAGAGAAAGACAGACAGAAAAAAGAAAAGGAGAGGAAGAAAGGAAGGAAGGAAGGAAGGAAGGAAGGAAAAAGGGAGGGAGGGAAAGAGAAAAAGAAGGAAATATGGAAAGGGAAGGAAGGAAGGAAGCAGAAAGAAGGAAGGAAGGAAGGAAGGAAGGAAGGAAGGAAGGACGGAAGGAAGGAAGGAAGGAAGGAAGGAAAGAAAGAAAGAAAGAAAGAAAGAAAGAAAGAAAGAAAGAAAAAGAAAGAAAGAGAAAGAAAGGGAATGAGTGAGTGAGTGAGTGAGGGAGGGAGGGAGGGAGGGAGGGAGAAAAACAGACAGAAAGAAAGAAAAGGAAAGGAAGGAAGGAAGGAAAGGGAGTGAGGGAGAGAGAAAAACAGAAAGAAAGAAAGAAAGAAAGAAAGAAAGAAAGAAAGAAAAGAAAGAAAGAAAGAAAGAAAGAAAAGAAAGAAAGAAAGAAAGAAAGAATTAAATAAATCTGGTTTTTCCAGAAATGTTTTGCCACGGTGGGGAAAGGAGAGGTAGACTTGATGGACCCACAATCTCCCAGAGCAAAAAAAAACCCCGAAACGCAACAAAAGAACAAATGGAAAAGTGAAGTGGCGACCCGTTTTTTATTTTGGACAATAACCTGTGGATGTGGTTGTGTTTTGGGGGTTCGGCCCGGCTCTGGCAAACGGTGTAGAAGACTCTGAGATACCGAGAAGGAGAAGTGGGCAGAAGAAAGAGAAGCGAGCATTTTTCTCAGGGAGGGCAAGCAGCGAATTCTAAAAGTCGGGGGGGGGGGGACTGATCTGGAAAAAGAGAAGAGACTTTGCCCCCCCCCCTTTTACCCGCCGGAAGGAGGGCCGAGAGCCCGCTGGGCCCACGCTTGAGTGGCAGGCAGCCTGGGGGCACGGAGCAGCAGCAGTGGGTGCCACCCGGACCTGGGCTCTGGAGAAGTGGGCCAGTCTGGCTAAGAGGAAGAAGGGAGCCGCTCTGTTGGAACCCTTAAAGTCAGAGGTATTGTTATAAATGTGCTCCTGTTTGCTGAAGAAGAAGAAGAAGAAATTGGAAGTCTCCTTTTTTTCTGTTTTCTTTTTCATTCTCTCTTTCTGCACGTTTTAATCTTTCTCTTCTTTCTTTTTCTTTCTTTCATCTATCTCCATTTTTTCTCTTTGTCTCCCTTCCTTCCTTTCTTCTTTCCTTCCTTCCTTCCATCTTTCTTTTCTTTCTTTCTTTTTCTTTCTTTCTTTTTCCTTCTTATATCAAACTTCATTTTTTCTCTCTGTCCCCTTTCTTTTTCTTTCTTTCTTTCTTCCTCCCTCCCTTCCTTCCCTTTCTTTCTTTCTTTCTTTTTCTTTCTTTCTTTTTTCTTTCTCCTTTTTCTTTTCTTCTTACATCTATCTCCACTTTTTTCTCTGTCCTCTTTCTTCCTTCCTTCCTTCTTCCCTTTCTCCTTCCTTCCTTCCTTCCTTCCTTCCTTCCTTCCTTCCTTCCTTCCTTCCTTTCTTCTTTCCTTCCTTCCTTCCATCTTTCTTTCTTTTCTTTCTTTCTTTCTTTTTCTTTCTTATATCGAACTTCATTTTTTTCTCTGTCCCCTTTCTCTTTCTTTCTTTCTTCCTCCCTCCCTTCCTCCCTCCCTCCCTTCCTTCACTTTCTTTCTTTCTTTTTCTTTCTTTCTTTTTTCTTTCTCCTTTTTCTTTTCTTCTTACATCTATCTCCACTTTTTTCTCTGCCCCCTTCCTTCCTTCCTTCTTCCCTTTCTCCTTCCTTCCTTCCTTCCTTCCTTCCTTCCTTCCTTCCTT
>NW_015408359.1:0-2224 GCF_001527695.2 Protobothrops mucrosquamatus
CCTCTGATCCTGGGTTCAGACTGGCTACCTGGGGAAGGATTAGGACAAGACGTACGGAAAAGACTGGGGAAAAAGTAAGTATGTGCATTGTGTAATGGACCAAAGACACTCATTCTAAACTTGAACGATGAGCTGTCCATCTTAACCTTATCACCTTCATTGAACTTGAAAATGGATCGAGTATGGGCCAGCAGCTCCAGTGAATTATTGGATCTTGTTAGTTACATAAAAATAGAAATGAAATAATTATCTGTGTAGAGTTTTGATTGGAATGGCACCATATTTTTTTTAAGCAGAAGCCATGCTGGATCAGATCCAAGATGTATAGGCTAATCTAGCATAGATATTTCTGGGAAAGTCAAGGGCAGATCACAGGTAATCCCACTTTTGGCAAATTCATCTCTGTTCCTGTAAAAGTATCTATACAAGGAGATGAGCAGTTATGTAGGAGGAATCATATTCATTAGGAATTGTGGCTAGGACTTGTAATTCATCATATTTATGAAGATCTGTGGGCATCACCCTTCGCTTGCTGCAAGTCATTTCATCACCATAGCAGAACTAGCCACTTCAGAAGAAAACTGAGCTAGAAGCTACAAGGGACTCAGGAGTCTGGAGAGCTCCAGAGTTCCTTTGTGTTGCCTAGTTAGTCTCCATAATTCAACTCCAGTGTACACATTCAGAATTCAAACAACCATCAGTTCCATAAAAGTGTAAATACCCTTCAACTAGTTATCTCTGCAGCTTACTCATGTATGTTTTATTGTTAAATCTATACATCACCCATTTCATTATCAAGTGACTCTGGGTACCAATGATGCCAATTATCGGCATCTGTCTGACTCAGCCTTCATTATTTCTATTGTACACATTATAAATAACTGATTGTGTTGTTAATTTGTTTACTATGTGGTTAGTTTCCAGGCAACATAGCAAGAATAGGCTCTGAAACAAATCCAAACATCACTGTTGTCTTTTATAGCAGCAAAGTCCACAAGAGTGATGCCACCAGCATGACAGCAGTGGAAATACAGGCTTCTGGGATGGCCTCAGGAGTCTCAAATACTCCACCCCGAATTAAGAACCAGAGGAGTAGAATACTAGGGTAGAAACAACTGGTTTGGCTTCTCCAGACCAACTCAAGTTGCTATGGTGAAAAAAAATATCAATGTAAAACAGAATAACAGAGTTGGAAGGGACCTTGGAGGCCTTCTAGTCCAACCCCCTGCTGAACCAGGAGATCCTATAGTACCATTCCAGACAAGTGGTTGTCCAGTCTCTTCTTAAAAGCCTCCAGTGATGGAACACCCACAACGTCTGGAGGCAAGTTGTTCCACTGGTTAATTGCTCTAACTGTCAGGAAATTCCTCCTTAGTTCTAGGTTGGTCCTCTCCTTAGTTTCCATCCATCATTTCTTGTTCTGCCTTCAGATGCTTTAGAGAATAGGTTGACCCCCCTCCTCTTCTTTGTGGCAGCCCCTCAAATATTGGAAGACTGCTATCATGTCACCCCTAGTCCTTCTTTTCATTCAACTAGACATATCCAATTCCTGCTATCATTCTTCATATACCAGGGAAGCATTTATGGGAGGAAAACAAAAAAAAAGCTGGTAAATCTTTAGGTTTTCCATGTGCTCAGAAATACTCTTGTTCCCTTGCAAAGGTATCTCTGGGGGATCTTTTGAGGCCAGGAGGCTCTAACACAGGGCTTTTCAACCAGTGGTACAGGTACCACCTGTGGTACAGTGGCACCTGGCAGGTGGTACGCGACCATCCTAGAAAAGTGGTAGCGGGGGAGGGGAATGAGCTGAACCGGTGGCTGCACCGCACAAGCCTGAGCGAGAGATGGCTGGAGCTGCAGGGCTGTCAGGGCTCAGCGGAAGCGCCAGGATCAGTGCTGCTTTCCAGCTGATCGGCGCTTCTTCGGGGCTGTCAGGGCTCAGCGGAAGCACCAGGATCCGCAATAGGCTCCAGCTGGAGCTTGGCGCTGATCCTGGCGCTTCCGCTGAGCCCAGAAGAAGCGCCCATCAGCTGGAATGTTGCAGCATCTCCAGGGTCTTGTGATTTACATTCAGATGCTTGGCAACTGATTCATATTTATGACGGTCACAGTGTCCCAGGGTCATGTGAAGTGACCAAAACCTGCTGCAACCACCCAGCAGACAGGGGGAATAAAAACCAAACACCCCCCACCCCACCCCTGCTGCCAATCCTCAACAGAAATG
>NW_015408360.1:0-2224 GCF_001527695.2 Protobothrops mucrosquamatus
TTTTCTCCATCAGGACAAAATGTGCTGTTAAGGTGTGTTTTTCTTCCAGGAAAAGGGTGCTGTGTGCCCAGCTGCCAAAAGTACTGTTTATCATTCTGATTTGCCATTCATTCCATAAAAGACAATCATTTTTTCTTAGTTCCAGCTCCAATAAACAAAGTTGATAATTAGTAGCAAAACCAAGTCTTACAACTCACCTAATGTTTAAATCCAGCAAGATTTGCTTTTGGTTCCTGCCGGTGTGCACTTTGACTCCAATGACTTTGAGGGGCTAAGAAACAAAAGCAGCATTGTTCCTAAATAAATGAACACGGATCTAGAGACACTGGCCTTCACTCCCATTCCCTCAGCCAAGCTTCAGTGTCTATGGAAGCAACCAGTTCGTTGATTTTTGTATTGAACTCAAAGCCTTTATTGTTTGTATCTCCCTTTGGAGTAACTCTTACTACTTTCTGAAGTCCATTTCCCAACCTGTCTCTCAAAAGCTAAGCGTGGCCCACAGCCCCCCCCCCCAAAAAGATCTCTACCTCTAGTGGGAAATACCTCTGCATCTTTAAATTCGGTTTGTACTATTTTGCAGATTGATACTCTTCTATTTTATACATTGTTGTTTTATTATACCTTACTGTATGAATGCAACTATTGGAAAGGTGGGATAGAATCTGCTGGTACAATCCAAAAAGTTTATTTTTTAGCCGATAAATGCTGACATAGCTTAAAATGAATGCAATGTGACAGGTCTACCACTCTTGACAATGGGAAACAGACAAGGATGGGAGGGGACAGCAGTTATAATGCTCGTTGCACTAACTTATTTCTCCAGGTGAAGCTTTCCATCCAATGTTTTGATCAATTATTCTGTTGACCATTTATTACCTTTTCTCCCATGTCAATCTTGCTGAAGGTGAAGGTCTGCAAATGGGTATTAGAAGCACGTATACTTGGGGCAATGTTTTCCACCAAAAGCTTCTCCATGTATTGACCAAAGAAGGGCCAAGCTTGGGCCAGAATCTGTCACAGAGTAAAAATCAGTCATTTAAGTATTTTCACACAACCATGACTTGCCAGGGAAGGAACAACTGAGCTAATTGCTTCTCACCTTATTGAGCCATTCAGCTTTCTCAACGTCTGGAAAACTGACCTAGAAAGAAAAAGGAAATACAGATTGATTTAGGCACGTCAAAACACGCCTGCTATGGGCTCCTGATTACACTGGAAGCCACAAACATGCACATTCAAAGATACTGCACTGTGCCTTAAGATGTGTCAGCAAAAAAATCTAGCAACTTTCATCAGTGACTATGAAGAAGAGAGATTTAGGTGAGGCAGGATGAACCAAACATACCCAGCACTTTTAAAAAGAGAGTATCAGAATTTAGTAGTAGATTGGGACATCCCTCTAAGCTCACCAACTGTGTTAACAAGTTATGCAAACCCTATTTATTGCTCCAGTCCATGACAAGTCATTCATCATTGAGGGGGGACATGATAGCAGTGTTCCAATATCTCAGGGGCTGCCACAAAGAAGAGGGAGTCAAGCTATTTTCCAAAGCGCCTGAAGGCAGGACAAGAAGCAACTGGCGGAAACTAATCAAGGAGAGAAGCAACCTAGAACTAAGGAGAAACTTCCTGACAGTTAGAACAATTAACCAGTGGAACAGCCTGCCTCCAGAAGCGGTGAATGCCAACACTGGAAGTTTTTAAGAAGAGACTGGACAGCCATTTGTCCGAAATGGTATAGGGTTTCCTGCCTGAGCAGGGGGTTGGACTAGATGACCTCCAAGGTCCCTTCCAACTTTATTATTATTATTATTATTATTATTATTATTATTATTATTATTATTATTATTATTATTATTATTATTATTATTATTGATCATCGCACAGTCAGCCAGATGTTCAGACTGGATTTGGCATTTTGTCTACCTATCGAGTCCTTCCCAAGGACCTGAGATAGGCAGATGTGGATGTTTGATGGTATTACAGATATCGTCGCAGGATGAAAGCAGTTCCTAGTAAGGCCGACTTTTGCAATTGACTAATGGCGAATTTGTCAATGCCAATGGTGTTCAAGTGGTGCTCAAGTTGTTTTGGGATTGCACCCAAGGCGCCTATTACTATTGGTACTACCCTTGCTTGCTTTTGCCACAGTCTTTCTATTTCTATTTGTAGGTCTTTGTATTTTGTTATCTTCTCCAGTTCTTTCTCATCTATTCTGCTGTCT
>NW_015408361.1:0-2223 GCF_001527695.2 Protobothrops mucrosquamatus
ACAGATCCTTCTGAACTGGATCTGTATCGTTTATTATGTTTTATTTCTGGGCAGTCTTGAGTAGATGGGAAGCTGTATCCACTTGTTAAATGAATAAACAAGTAATCTGTCTCATGTCTTAGCAAGATTGGATATCAGATGGTATTCCTCTGGCAAAGTGAGAACTAACTCTCACATAACTCAATCCCTAATAAAAAAAATCCACCAGGCTAACTCAAATAATTGGGTGACAGAACGGCACGACCTGATATTTGTGCATCAGCTGCTGCCAAACATTCCAACGTGGAAGAACGACCTAACAATTCTGGGGAATTAAGGGTTCCCCCCCCCCCCCACACACACAATTTTTGCCTTCTTTCCCATCTTCTGCTTTGGGTGGATCCACAGCTGCCAGCCCTTTTAGTCCACTTCTTTCTCCTTCTCCAAGCTCAAGAAAGTCCACATCCATCTTAGGGGCAAGGCCTTCTGACCAACTTGAATCAGACAGGTAGAAGAAGCTGACTTTTCACGGCTCAACAGCTCAGTACTGCTTTGATTGCCAGGTAATCTGCTGGTTGTCAGAAGATTTTTAAATGCCAGGAATTGAACCTATGATCCTGTTCAGTGCAAAGCTTTTTGGGATTGATCCAGGCCACTAACAGCTACAGAACACTGGGCTGAGCCAGTGGTAGATCCAGCCTTGGAGAAGATTTCAAGTTGAGGACTCATGGGGAAAAAAATGGAACCTACGTTTGGAGTGCCAGCACTGCTCTTAGAAATCCGATCCATGGGACATCTCATTTCTAATAGAAGCAGCTCAGAATTTAACTGTGGGCTCCTTGGTGTTCTCTGAGCCTGGTTGTTTTTCTGCAGGTGTTTCATTACCCACCTAGATAACACCATCAGTGCTACAAGAGAGTGGGGCTTGCTCTCTGCTTATATATAGTGGCTTGCCCTGATAATGTCACTGCAGTGTAGTTTTCTCCTCGGCAATTCCTCAATTAGATATTGTTTGTCTGGGTGTTAATTCCTGGTTATATGGCTGTTGGCTGATGGAGAGGATGTATGGAATCCTCTCTGAGCTTGGTTGTTTGCTTGCAGATGTTTCATTACCCAACTAGGTGATATCTTCAGTGTTAGAAGGGAACAATGCAAACGACAACGTTACCTAGATGGGTAATGATCTGTCTGCAAGAAAACCACCAAGCTCAGAGAGCACCAAGGACGCCACAATCTCATTTCCGAGCGGTAAAGTCAAAAATCAATGGAAAACATCGCCACCTCCAACATCTCAATATCTCACCTTGATGCAGTTCGTTACAGTTAATGTTTCCTGACTGGTCCCGATCAAACTGCTGGAACAGATTCCGCCACTGTTGTATATAACGCCACAGGGCTGAAAAGCCATAGAGGTCTATCCGGCCAGATTTGCTTTTGTCGAACATGTCTGCCGAGAGAGAAAGACGAGAAGGAAGCACTGAACGGTGATGTTGCATTGCCTACATCGTTAATTATTTTTTTCCCAACCCAAAGTTGAAAGGGAGATGAGAGCGTCGTGCCGCTTTGGAGGCTGCTTAATTAGGGTTGAAGGTTTTTTTTTTACAAGCCCTAGCATGCCATTTTGAACCCATTGAAGAAGTGTCTCCAAGTTTATCCTGTTCCTTGGAATGCCAACAGAAGACTTGGCTGAAATTGGGAAAAAGATTTTCCCTGAAACATGCCGAAGGCAATGGTGGACTATCTTTAGGAAGCTAGGTTTGCCCCTTAACCCAATTTACTGGTTTAGGTATTGAGGAAGCTATATATCAGTGGTTCTCAACCTTTTTAATGCCGCGACCCCCAACCGGTCGTAAGTCGAGGACTAAACCAGTCGTAAGTCGAGGACTAAACCGGTCGTAAGTCGAGGACTAAACCAGTCGTAAGTCGAGGACTAAACCGGTCGTAAGTCGAGGACTACCCAACCGGTCGTAAGTCGAGGACTAAACCGGTCGTAAGTCGAGGACTAAACCGGTCGTAAGTCAAGGACTACCCAACCGGTCGTAAGCCGAGGACTTTCCCTGCCCGGGAGCGCCGTGCATGCGTGGTTCCGCCCCCTGCGCCGGCCGAGGCGTAGCTGGCAAGCGGCAGAGACGGAGCAGGCCGACCACCAGCTGGCCCAGCCCAAGGGAGGTAAGGCACCCGCCGGAAAAGGGGGAAAAAATGGCGGACAGCCTTGCTTGGCGACCCCCGTGAAATGGTCGATCG
>NW_015408362.1:0-2223 GCF_001527695.2 Protobothrops mucrosquamatus
GAGGAGGAGGAGGAGGAGGAGGAGGAGGAGGAGGAGGACTGTGGGGTCGTTGGTGCTCTCTGAGCTTGGTTGTTTTCTTGCAGACGTTTCATTACCAAACTAGGTAATATCATCAATACTGGAAATGAGTGGTGTTTATGGAGAGGAGGAGGAGATGGAGAAGGAGATGGAGAAGGAGGAGATGGAGGAGGAGAAGGAGGAGGAGGAGGAGATGGAGGAGGAGGAGGGCAATGACATGTTTTGGGATCCTTGGTGCTCTCTGAGCTTGGTTGTTTTGTTGCAGAGATTTCATTACCCAACTAGGTAACATCATCAGTACTAGAAGGGAATGGGGTATTTGGGGGGGGGAGGAGGAGGAGGAGGAGGACTGTGGAGTCCTTGGTGCTCTTTGAGCTTTGTTGTTTTCTTGCAGACATTTCATTACCCGACTAGATTTGGTAATCATATGTTGCGAGAAGTTGATGCTGTGGTGGATGGAGGAGGGATATGACGTCCTATAGTCCTTGGGGTCAGGGAGTCTCAGACATGACTTAGCGACTGAAGAACAAAAAAGCACCTCACGAACCTTTTGGAGCAAACTTGGCATCGAACATTTGCTGGATCTTCACCATGACCCATCCTGGTTCGAGTTCCCTTCTGGTCTCCCTCTGCTCGCAAGGCGAAACGTTGTCCTGCGTCCCCAGAGGCCTAGAACAATGGCGATTAACTCCTCCATATTATGGCTGTGTCGGCTTAACGAGCCTAAATAAAGGGCAGTGTATTCGTGTGGAAAATGAAGTGATAAAAATCACAACAGACTTATTCACTGCCTGACTTCTTCTTCTTCTTCTTTTAAAAAAATTAATCATCCGGCTGTTGTCATCGATGCTTCCGTACTAGGCAAGGACGGCCGGATTTGTGGCCGTAAGGCACATAGTGACTGGTGCCTGCAGAGTGGAAAAAACCTGGGTAAATTAAATACCAATGTTGGGTTTGTTTTCTTCAGAAAAAAAGAGCTGCTGCCGGCCTTTAACAACGGAAATTTTACTCTGCAGGGTTACGTTAGCGGTGAGGGGCAAGCAAATTTGTTGATCAGTCGTCCCAAAGGTGCTTTTTCCAAAAGTCGAGTGGACCTCCTTTGTTTTTTCTTGAAGGCGTTTGGCTTCTCCTCCAAGAAGCTTCTTCAGTTGGGACTGACTGGTGGAGAATGGAAGGATTTATATTTATATTCCTTGCGATCGTCTGATCGTTAGTACTCCCTCTGAGAATCGTCGAGGCCACTTGGAGGTTTATCTGCGCCCTCGGAATCACCCAATTAGCACAAATGGGTGTGGAACCTTATTGGAACTGTGTTGTAAACACGAGATAGGTGGTGTCGTATCCCACCTCCTCTGTTGAGAGAGGGATGTTCAATTTTGACCTAGATGTCCTCTTGGACCCCTTTCAAACCAGCGGTCCTCTCTGTCCACAATGTGGATTTTGCTGTTTTAAGAAGAGTGACTTTTGTTTTTCAAATGCAGCTGGACGGCTGATTCTTGCCCTGATGGGTTTGTTCTCCTATGTCAGGGGTAGGCAACCTTGGCTCTTTTATGACTGGTGGACTTCAACTCCCAGAATTCCTGAGCCAGCATGGGGGAAACTTTGGCCCCTTCATGACTGGTAGACTTCAACTCCCAGAATTCCTGAGCCAGCCATGCTGGTTCAGGAATTCTCGGAGTTGAAGTCCACCAGTCATAAAAGAGCCAAGGTTGCCTACCCCTGTCCTATGTTGTGCCAGGCGTTTGTGAAGTGGTTGTTTTGCTTCTCCAATGGACAGATCTGCGTGTCTCACTGCATTGTACCGCATGTCACACTGCTGAGTTTGTGGTGGGAGTTTTATGTTGATTGTAGAGGTAGTCCACGACTTATGATCACAGATGGGGTCGGAACATCCATTGCTACAGAATGTGAAGGAGTTGTTAAGTGACTCACATCTGATTTTATGACCTTTTTGCCAGGGTGGTGAATTGAATCGCCACGGTTATGAAATGAATCCAGCTACTCTTGTAGACTTTGTGTCGGAACCAAGAAGAAAATGGATGCATCTCCATCTGTTGTCAAAGCAAACAGCCAATGGGAAAGCCAGATTCTCTTTACAACCGTGTTACTCACTACTCACTTGGCAGCAGTAGGTTTCACTTTGCAACCGTGACAAGGAACATCATAAAATGGGGCAAAACTCACTTAACAACTCTCCCGCGTAGC
>NW_015408363.1:0-1224 GCF_001527695.2 Protobothrops mucrosquamatus
CAAATGGATGACAGCTGATCTCCCAACCTTGTAATAAATCTAGGAATGTTGACTGGGTGATCCTATCCGGTAGAGCAGATTAAGAAATCCATTCCCCGGGAAGATTAAAACAGATTTTGTTGAGATGGGATCTAAGAAGAACATAGAATAATAATAGGGCTGCTGGGAGGGACCTCGGAGGTCTTCTAGTCCAACCCCCTGCTCAAGCAGGAGACCCTATGCCATTTCAGGTAAATAGCTGTCCACTCTCTTCTTGAAAACCTCCCATGATGCAGCACCCACAACGTCTGGAGGCGAGGAGTTCCACTGGTTAATTTTTCTCACTGTCTGGAAGTTTCTCCTTAGTTCCAGGTTGCTTCTCTCCTTGGTTGGTTTCCATCTGTTGCTTCTTGTTCTGCCTTCTGGGGCTTTGGAGAACAGGTGGACCCCCTCCTCTTCTTTGTGGCAGCCCCCCCAATATTGGAAGACTGCTGTCATGTCCCCCCTGGTCGTCCTTTCCATTAAACTAGAGATACCCAATTCCTGCTTCAGCCTCCAACAATCTTTGTTGCTCTTCTCTGCACTCTTTCTAGAGTCTCAACATCTTTTTTAGATCATGGTGAGCAGATCTAGTCATCTAGCCAACAGGTTGGGTGGGACCTTCTCCTTCTTATACTCTTGCAAATCACCGAGCTGTCTATTTGATCCTCTTCCAAATGTTATTCCGTTTCTCGGTAACTAAAAAAATATATATTTCATCCTCTTTGGCCTAAGCAAAGAATCCCCCATTTCTTCATCTTTTGGATTCTTACAGGAAAGTAGCAAAAATGGTTTAGAAAGGCTGAACCCCTGGTAGCTTCATGGAGATCCATGAAATTTTGAGGAAGAAAAGTGGTAGTGACTGGGTGCTGTCTTCTTCAGAAATCTTGGCTTCTTCTCAGTCTGGTGTTGGTGATGGCCTCCCATCTAGGTTCTGATCAGGCCCGGCCCTGCTTAGCTTCTGAAATCAGCCAAGGTTGGCTAGATGATGGTTTTAGAATAGAAAAGAAAAAAAGAATAGAATAGAATAGAATAGAATAGAAAAGAAAAAAGGAATGGAATAGAATAGAATAGAAAAAAGGAATAGAATAGAATAGAATAGAATAGAATAGAATAGAATAGAATAGAAAAAAGGAATAGAATAGAATAGAATAGAATAGAATAGAATAGAATAGAATAGAATAGAATAGAATAGAAAAAAAGGAA
>NW_015408363.1:10626-12849 GCF_001527695.2 Protobothrops mucrosquamatus
ACACACACACATTCAAGCAGAGATAGTGCCTCTGTTTGGGGAAGACCCCAGGCTTTTCTTGAGGTCTCCATTCAATGTAAGTGACCCAAAACCTGGGAACGCTCCATTCAGACGTAGCATTTTCACGTAGACGGTTGCGTATTCGGGTTTTCTTTTTCTTGACCGTTGATGTAGAAACGGGGATCCAGTATCCACAAAAGGTGGAGATCGTAGATCTTTCAGAAGTAGGAACAGGGTGGGGGATCCGTTAGATCAGGGGTCCTCAACCTTGGCAACTTTAAGACTTGTGGACTTCAACTCCCAAAATTCATCAGCCAGCTTTGAATGTTTGCAGGAGGAACTTTGAATTTCGGTTAGTTTCCATCCGTCGCTTCTTGTCCTGCCCTCAGGCCCTTTGGAGAATAGCTTTAATAATAATAATAATAATAATAATAATAATAATAATAATAATAATAATAATAATAATAATAGTGATAAAGTTGGAAGGGACCTCGGAGGTCATCTAGTCCAACCTCCTGCTGAGAGATTGGAAACACAGCCATCCTGTCCCTCCCCCCGTCATCCTTCTCCTCATTAAACATTAAATGTCTGGATTTCTTTCTCTCTTTTTTCTTTTTGGTCTTTTTAAAACGATCCCTGCGAAACGCTGGCACAAATGGTTAATTCAAGCTGCACTTCTAGCTCTGCGCTCGCCTGTATTTTTGGCCGATGTTGGGGGGGAAGGATGGTTAAAATAAACTTTTAATTCCAGAGACGGGGAAGAAAGTGTTAGCAGAGTTTTTCGTCGTGACCCCTCAGGCGCGATAAATATATCCATGGCAACCGGGTTTCGGCACCGACAAATTGTCTGTTGCTAATATTACTAATTCACGCCGGAGAGAGAATCTATTGTGCTCCCCGGATTTCAAGGTGATCTCGGCTGCCGTCACTTCGGCTGCGTCGCTTCGCCGTGCGGGCCCTCCTCGTCTGAACAACGCCTCGCATAGTGACCGTGGGAAGTTGCAACGGCATTGGGGAAAAAAGTGTGACCGGCGGCATTTTTTCCCCATACACACACACACACACTTAATGACCGTTGTAGCATCTCCGTGATCAAACTTGGCAACTGACTCGTATTTGTGACGGTCGCGGCGTCCCGGGGAGAGGGCACGTGATTTCCCCTTTGGCGACCGTCTGACAAGCAGCGTCGATGGGGAAAGGCAGGTTCACTCGGGAACCGTGCGACTCGCTTAATGACTGCGGAGATCCCCTTAATAACGGTCGTAAAGTGGAGCAAACTTCGCTTGCCTTGCCTAGCAACGTGCGTTTTGGGCTCAGTTGTAATAGTAATAATGATGATGATGATGATGATGATGGACGAGACCTTGGAGGTCAACTAGTCCAACCCCCTGTTCAAGTCGAGCTAGATATGGGATTCCACCAGGGAACAAAGGAGTCGTTTCCACGGAGGAGGAGGAGGGGGGGAGGAGGAGGAGAAGAAGCAGGAGGGGAAGGAGGAAGAAGAAGAAGAGGAGGAGAGGAGGAGAAAAGAAGAAGAAAGGACGAGGAAGAGGAGGAGGAAGAGGAGAAAAGAAGAAGAAAGGAGGAGAAGAAAAGAAAAAGAAGAAGAGGAGGAGGAGGAGGAAGGAGGAGAAGAAGACGAAGAAGAAGAAGAAAGGAGGAGAAGAAGAAGGAGAAGAAAAGAAGAAAAGAGAAGGAGGAGGAGAAGAAGAAGAAGTAGAAGGAGAAGAAGAAAGGAGGACAAGGAGAAGAAGGAGAAGAAAAGAAGGAGAAGGAGAAGAAGAAGGAGAAGAAAAAAGAAGGAGAGGGAGAAGAAGAAAGGAGGAGAAGAAGAAGAAGGAGAAGAAAAGAAGAAGAAAAGAGAAGGAGAAGGAGAAGAAGAAGGAGAAGAAAAGAGAAGAAGAAGAAGAAGAAGAAGAAGAAGAAGAAGAAGAAAAGAGAAGGAGAAGGAGAAGAAAGGAGGAGGGAGGAGAAGGAGAAGAAAAGAAGAAAAGAGAAGGAGAAGGAGAAGAAGAAAGGAGGAGAAGAAGAAGAAAGGAGGAGAAGAAGAAGAAAGGAGGAGAAGAAAAGAAGAAGAAAGGACGAGGAGGAAGAAGAAGAGGAGGAATCATCATCGTCATCATCATCCTCCTCCAAGGATTTGTCCTGGTCTGATCCAAAGTATTCCAGGGCCACAGCTGTTCTGAGACCTTTCCAGGCTGCTGAAGACGGGGGGGGGGGGGG
>NW_015408364.1:0-2223 GCF_001527695.2 Protobothrops mucrosquamatus
AAGGAAAGAAGGAAAGAAGGAAGGAAGGAAGGAAGGAAGGAAGGGGGGGAGAGAGGCAAGGAAAGAGAGGCAAGCAGGCAGGAGAGTAAAAGGAAATGGAAGGAAGGAGGGAAGGAAGAAAGGAAGGAAGGAGGGAGGGAGGGAGGGAGAGAGGAAGGGAGGGGAGGGGAGAGGGGAGGGAGGATTGGAGAGGTTTAAAACAAAACTTCGAGAAATAGAACATCAAAAAATTAAGGCAACCTGGAAATGAAATGAAATTTGGATTAAGGGGAAGAAAAGAAATCCTTCTGTCTCTGCCTGAACCGTCTTTGTTCTTCGCTGTCACACTTTCAAGGTATTAAAATATCTCCTGCAGGCAAGCTAGCTAAGTCAACACCTGCAGTATTGATCTCTGACATGTGGCACGGAAAGGGATAGAAAGGTGTGCAAAACCATTGCTGAGACATCACAATTAACAAACGGAAGAAAAGAGCAGGTTTGGCTTTTGTGTGTGTGTGTGTTTCTCCTTTTGAGGGGTTCAAAATGTCGCGTTAGAGAAGGGGGAAGATAATGTTTGGCACGAAGAGGAAACAGCGCTCGACAAACGGGTGGGATTACAACGGTGTGGGGTTTTTTTTTTTCTGAGAGGCAATTGGACTTTCTTTGTTTTTAATAATAATAATAATAATAATAACAACAACAACAACAACAACAACAATAATAAAGTTGGAAGGGACCTTGGAGGTCATCTAGTCCAACCCCCTGCTCAGGCAGGAAACCCTATACCATTTCAGACAAATGGCTGCCCAGTTTCTTCTTAAAAATTTCCAGTGTTGGCACATTCACCACTTCTGGAGGCAGGTCGTTCCACTGGTGAATTGTCCTCACTGTTCAGGAAGTTTCTCCTTAGTCCTTCCTTCCTTCCTTCCTTCCTTCCTTCCTTCCTTCCTTCCTTCCTCTCTTCTCCTTTCCTTCTTTCTTTCCTTCCTTCCTTCCGTACAAAATTTATTTGCTTTCATGTGTACATGTACTTGCCTTGCCTTATAATAATAATAATAATAATAATAATAATAATAATAATAATAATAATAATAATAATAATAATAATAGTTGGAAGGGACCTTGGAGGTCATCTAGTCCAACCCCCTGCTCAAGCAGGAGACCCTGTACCATTTCGGACAAATGGCTGTCCAGTCTCTTCTTAAAAACTTCCAGTGTTGGAGCATTCACCGCTTCTGGAGGCAGGTTGTTCCACTGGTTAATTGTTCTCACTGTCAGGAAGTTTCTCCTCAGTTCCAGGTTGCTTCTCTCCTTGAAGACATTTCGCTTCTCATCCAAGAAGCTTCTTCAGTTCTGACTGAATGGTGCCGAAGGGAAGGATTTCTATTCCTTGCAGTCATCTGGTCTTTAGTGCTCTCTCTGAGAGTCGTTGAGCCCACTTGGAGGTGTAGCTGTGCCCTCAGGGTTCACCTGAATCAGAGGGCAGATGGGTGTGGAGCCTTCCTGGAACTGCTGAAAGGACTCCTTTCCCAACACAGATTTTCTATGGCAGGGCTTTTCAACCTTTTCACCCATTGTACCACTTTTAGAATATGGCAACATCCGAGGACCACCAGTGGCCTATGGGCCCAGCCTGTGATTGATTTGCGGTTCCAGTATTGTAGGATCTGTCCCAAAGATGGAGGAGGGGGCAAACTATTGTCCAAAGTACCTGAAGGCAAGACAAGAAAGAAAAGAAGAAATAGGGGAGACGTGATAGCAGCGTTCCAGTATCTGA
Source organism: Protobothrops mucrosquamatus (assembly GCF_001527695.2). NCBI lineage: Eukaryota > Metazoa > Chordata > Lepidosauria > Squamata > Viperidae > Protobothrops > Protobothrops mucrosquamatus. Next base: position 1,757 of record NW_015408364.1, read on the forward strand.
GGGGCTCACGTTATTCTCCAAAGCACCCGAGGGCAGGACGAGAAATAATGGTTGGAAGCTGATCAAAGAGAGAAGCAGCCTGGAATTAAGGAGAAACTTCCTGACAGTGAGGACAATCAACCAGTGGAACAGCTTGCCACCAGGAATCGTGGGTGCTCCATCACTGGAGGTTTTTAAGAAGAGGCTGGACAGTCACCTGTCTGAGATGGTATAGGTTCTCCTGCTTGAGCAGGGGGCTGGACTAGAAGACCTCCAAGGTCCCTTCCAGCTCTATTCTATATTCTATTCTATTCTATTCTATTCTGTTCTGTTCTGTTCTGTTCTGTTCTGTTCTATTCCATTCCATTCCATTCCATTCCATTCCATTCCATTCCATTCCATATTTCCTATTCTATTCTATTCTTTTCTATTCTATTCTATTCTGTTCTGTTCTGTTCTGTTCTGTTCTATTCTATTCTATTCTATTC
>NW_015408365.1:0-2223 GCF_001527695.2 Protobothrops mucrosquamatus
GCATAGTATATAGCTTAAAATATGGTAAATGATAATATTAGTTATAAATAATATTATGTTCCAATATTCTATTTGTAATAAGAGTCAACATTGGTAGCATATTAATTTTAAATTTCAGAATATATGCTTTAAATTATTCACCTTGAATTTCTTACACTGCATGCTAAAATTGTTCTATTTATGTATTAAGCTTGCTATACTATTGCTATACCTTTATTATTCATCACAATAGATTTTTACTTTTTTGCTAGAGTCAGTTTTATACATCCTAAAATTTTTATGTGAGCTATTTATTCAAGACCATACATTTACCATAGGAAACAGCTTATATGGATACTGCAACATGAAAGTATGGAGAACCTCCAGTACAAACATACAGAAATAAGAAACCTACCTTTTAAAAGTTATTAAACTTTTAAAACTTTCCCCTCCTCTACAGATTGCCTGAAAATAGTAGTTCCTGTTATTATTGAACATTCTTCCAGCTTTTATCATAGTGCTCACTGATTAAAAATGATCAGTGTATTTTGACCAGAAAACATAATAAGAAAAAGAGGACAAGAGATAATATAGGCACAAAGGGTGTAAGTCCAGCCAGATGTTCTTACCAGGCGCTATCTGGAAGGGGCTGCCACAGCTGGCCACATCAGCATGATCGGGCAAAGGCTAGGAAGAGAAACACAAGGAGTCATCATATCACAGCAAGGACCAGCACTTTATAAACATGTTTAGTTCTGCAATTCCCACCATTAAACTTCACATAACATCTCAATTTCATTTATGAGATTCTAACAGTATTCAAGTATGATGCCCACTCCCTAATTCCTACAGTATTCCTATCCCTCTAAGTCAGGGGTGTCAAACTCAATTTCATTGAGGGCCGCATCAGCATTGCGGTTGTCCTCGGGGGGGGCGGGGTGTGTGTGGCCAGGGTGGGTACGGCCTACTGGGTGGGCGTGGATGGAATGGGTGTGGCCTACTGGGTGGGCATGGCCAGCTCTACATTGTTCGCGTCAAGGGTGCCTGTGGGGGCCTGGGCAGGAGCGGGACAGATCTGAGGGTCCCTGGCAGAAGGGGGTGGGACCGGGGCAAGCGCCAAGGCATAGTCCATTTCTTCATTCCTCACAAAAGGTGACACCTCCCCAAAATGCACCCAGGGGCGGGACCGACGTGGCAGGGGCTGGTTCCTCGCTGTTTCTAGACGGCCTTGTGGAGCTAAGACTGAATCCGTTTCAGCATAGATGGCCACCACAAAATTGTACATTGGCTCCCGGCCGGCCTGGGCCAGGGCCAAGGCAGTGGGGGCTGTTCCCTCACTGTTTCCAGGATGGCTTCGCGGGCCACATGAAACCACTTCGTGGGCCGCATCCGGCCCCCGGGCCTTGTGTTTGACATGTCTGCTCTAAGTAGACAACATTTAAGTGTTACCTCAAGAGAACCTTTCTAGCATTTCATTTAGACTAAATGCTGAGACAATTGGGACAAAATAATCAGAAGCTGATTTATTCAAGCTTGATCACCAGCCTTTTTCATACCATGCTATCTTGTACTCAATCATAAAACTATTAACTATGATGTTTGACAGATTTTTAAAATTTCCCATTTATCTTTGCCCATATTAGATGAAAAATTTGAAGATACTTCCCTAACCCACACCACAGAAAATGTGAAAATGCCCGTGAAAAAAAATAAACATTTCCATTTTATCCCTGAAATTAATTTACTTGTTTAGTTGGGTTCCATTTTTCTTTTTTGTAATTTTTTCAATTGTTCAAAAGCTCCCTGAATCAATGACAACATATTAATTATTTGCCTGTATGAAAGCTCTATAACTGAGAAAATGAGCAGGTATAATTTTCTGAAATATGACTCACCAGAGATTATCTACGTTCTAATCTCTTCAAAAATCATTAGCCATAACAAAATATGCCCGATCGAATTTCATGTCCCACAGAAAATTAGTGGAAAGGCCCATTTATGCCACGTTTATCTGTCCCGATCCTACAATGTTTGGCTTTCAAACGCTGAAAGACTAGCATGTAGCCATGTTACCGGGGTATACTTTCTATTCCAAATCACCAGTTTTCTGTTGCATAGCTTCATCTGCTTAAAGAACATTACAAGAACGAACTTGATTGTACCTTTCCTGCAAAAGCTTCATTAGGCCACATCCCATTCTTGGAAGTCTACACCTCAGTGTTCAAACTTCTGGGTGGAAAAGAT
>NW_015408366.1:0-2223 GCF_001527695.2 Protobothrops mucrosquamatus
TTGTGGGGAGGAGGAGGAGCAGGAGGAGCAGGAGCAGGAAGAGGATTGTGTGGTCCTTGATGTGATCTGAGCTTGACGGTTTTCTTGTAGACATTTCATTACCAAAATAGGTAACACCATCGGTGCAAACCCCACTCTTTTCTAGCCCTGACGATGTTAGCTAGTATGGTAATGAGAACATCCTCAAGAAAACCGCCAAGCTCAGAGAGCACCAAGGACCCCGCAGTTTAGCCCTGAGCTACGGAGATTCTCTTCTATCGCCTTTTCAGTCGTGTGTGCCAACTTCTGGGCATTATCTCCTCCTACGCCATACCGTGCTGGATGATCCCGTGTTCTAGGAGAGTTTGGCAGAGTTCCGCAGCTTCCTTCCGGTGTGGGGCCTCCCCTTCCTCAACCAGCCAGTCAACCATCTCACAGCCCAGGAACGTCCTCTGGTATTTGACCAGGTTCTCTTCTCTGACTTTGAGAATGGAGTTGTCCATGCCGATCAGCCTACAGTCAACAGACAGGAAGACACGGAAACAAGGATATCCGCCGATTTGGACAAACCACCAATCCATGCAGCCAGTCCAAGTTCAATTGGGCAGTACGACTTTAAAATTCAGGTAAGGAAGGATAGAGAAAAAAAAGGTTAAGGTTTTCCCCTGACCAATTGATTCTGACTCTAGGGCCGTGGTGGCGAACCAATGGCACGCGTGCCACAGGTGGCATGCAGAGCCCTCTCTGTGGGCATGCGCGCCGTTGCCCCAGTCCTAGGCCTTCAGCTGGGGTTTATAAAACCTTTTTCGCTTTAGGCCTCCGCCGCCATGTGCAAAAAAAAGGTTCAATCAATCAATCAATTTCAACTTCTCGCGGGAAAAAAAAGATCTCGCAAAGTTGGAATTGATTGATTGAACTTTTTAGTCCCACCCAGTTTGCCGTTACCACAGAAGCCACGCCCACCCAATAGGCCAAGCCCACTCACTTGGCTACACCCACCCAATGGGCATGCCCACCCGGCACCCTATGATACATAAGTGGGTTTTGGGTTTCAGTTTGGGCACTCGGTCTCTAAAAGGTTTGCCATCACTGGTATAGGGGTTGGTGTCTCATGTGGCCTTGAATTTTTTCCTGTACGGGTATAGTCCTCAGCTTACAACCACAACCGGCATCAGAATTTCTGTCGCTCAGTGATGTGATTGTGGAGTTGCACCCAATTTTAAATTCACTAAATCAGTGGTGGCGAACCTATGGCACGGGTGCCAGAGGCGGCACTCAGAGCCCTCTCTGTGGGCACTCGCGCCATTGCCCCAGTCCTTGGTCTTCAGCTGGGTTTTATAAAATCTTTTCACTTTAGGTCTCCATCGCCATGTGAAAGGAAAAAAAAAGGTTCAATCAATCAATTTCAACTTCTTGCGGGGAAAAAAAGATCTTGCAAAGTTGGAATTGATTGATTGAACTTTTTAGTCCCACCCAGTCTGCCGTTACCATCGCAGCCACACCCAGCCAATGGGCCACACCCACTCAATGGGCCACACCCATCCGGCACCCGATGATGCATAACTGGGTTTTGGGTTGCAGTTTGGGCACTCGGTCTCTAAAAGGTTCGCCATCACTGCACTAAATGAACTTTTGTAAGTCTATGAAGATTTCTAGAAGGGCTGTAATCCATCTGTCACCACTGGAGGGCAGTCCAAGCCTATTTTATTTCTCTGTTTAGTTCTTGTTTTGAGTTTTGTGCCTTCAAGTCAATTTTTGACTCCTGAAAATTGCCTGGAATTAGTTCTTAGATGGAGAAAAGAAGACCATGCTTCAAATGCTATCAAATTAACTAATCCCTGGACTTTTCTTGGCAAAGTTTTCGGAAGGGTTTTCCAAGTGATGCAAAAGCACGGGAATAAGATTCCAGTTTGCAGTTTGTGTCTCAATCAGAATGCTTAATTTAAAAACAAATCTTTGCTGAAGGAAGCCTGGCTGAAGGGATCCCTCAGTGAAACCAATAATGGCAATCACTGGAGGGGGAGAATAATTCTCGGATCTGCAACATCAACAGCAAATTTGGGCATTTTGTCTTACCTTTGTGCAGACACTTTAGAGATATTTATTTATATCCTGCCTTTATTATTTTTACATTTAGATTACCAAGGATACTTTGTAGGATTTTTATACCTAGATGGTTTTGGAAAGAAAGAAAGAAAGAAAGAAAGAAGGAAGGAAGGAAGGAAGGAAGGAAGGAAGGAAGGA
>NW_015408367.1:0-2223 GCF_001527695.2 Protobothrops mucrosquamatus
TGTCTGTGGAACAGCAAAGGAAATTATTTTCCATTTCCTCCCCACCCCCCCACCCCCTGCTGATGTTTTCAGCATGACTGGATACTGGCATGCTGTACTGAAAGACAAAATTTGGCTTCTGGGCATTTGAATGTAATGTACCACAAAAGCACAATCCATGAAGGGTAATAGTAGATGGAGTGGTGCTATGAAGACAAATCTCTCTACTGGTGAATATATACTTTGCAGAGAGTTCAAGGGAAGTCAACACATAGTTGATTTTTTTAGTCCTGAATAAGGAGTATGATTTAACTGGTGTCCCATTGATAGTATTTTCATAGCACCTGTAATACATACCCCTTTTATCCTTTCCTGTTTATTACTGTAGTTGTTTCTAATTTATAAGCTACATTACATCAGACTTGTATCCTGGAAAGGTTTTTGTCCAATAGTTCAGTCAAACAAGAGAGACAGGCTGGGTTGTGCTATTTTTCAGAGCTGTTTTGTTTAAGTCTCCTAGTTAATTTGCAGCAAAAGCAAGTATTTGGAGAATAATTAAAGAAAACTGGAAAAAATTAAAGTAATTGTCATTACCATTGTTTTTGTTTAAAATTCTTCAAGAATAGAATATTCAATAGCATACGTATTCCTCCTTGAAATAAAAAAAGTTGTCTTGAATCTAAGAGAAAAGAAGAGATGCAAGGTGAGATAATGACAGGTCTCATTGCTTCTATTCACATTAATTTACAAACATCAATCGTATAAATATGCAGATATGCCTGTGTTACCCAGACATAGAATTACTCCCTTTTGAAAATAAAATGTGATGCTTCTAGTGCAGGCTATACATTCCATTCCTTATGTACCATTTTGTCAAGATGTATGCAGTTAATGAAATAGACACAAGTAAAGCGTGCTATTACCTTAATTACCATTCTCAGTATTAATTTGGAAGTGTATACCTAGCTTAACCTATATCCTTCGGATTGGTTTGCAGTCTAAAGAGATTTTATATTCAGGTAGTCTTCAGGTTACAACAGTAATTGGAACTGGAATTTCCATTGCTAAGTGATGCATTTGTAAAATGTGATTTTCACCCAACCGTATCGATTAGCAACAGACAATCCCAGCAGCGTGCAATTGGGAGAGGATGGGCGCAGCGTTCTCATGTGCTTTTGGGAGGCCTCGGAAGCAGCAGTGACAAGGAAGTTTGGAGAAACACACACACAATTTGGATAGGGGCATGTTTGGCCTCGGGGAGAGAAGGCCTGGTATGGCCAGCAACTGCCTCACCTAGGGCCATGCCGGGTGCACCTTATCAGCAGCAAAGACAGTGAAGATCAGCTGGGGCAGCGGGACTTGCAGAATGCAGGGCAACTGGGGCTTTGTGTTGTGGCACTGGTGTGGTTGGCGGTAGTGTGGGGCTTGAGGCAGCATTCTTGGCAGTAGTGACGGTATCAGCAGTGCTGAGGCTGAAGTAGAGGCCCAGGGCTGGTGGCAGCTAACTGAAGGCCTCAGGCCTCTATTTCATCCCCACCACTGCTTGTGCTACTACTGTCAAGGAATGCGACTGTGCAGGCGGCCAAAAGGGCAGAGATGAGGGAGACTGGTGGTGAGTGAATTGAAGTCGAAAGTATGGGTGAGCTGCCAAGCACCTGAATTTCGATCAGTTGACTGCTGGGGCCCAGCAGTGACTGTAACTTTGAGGACCGCATGTAAGTACTGTTCGTTCTGCACTGCCATGACTTCAAATGGTCACTGTACGAATGGTTGTTAAGTGAGGGACTATCTGTATGCTGCTCTCTACTGCTCTGTACTTTGCATTGTTTGGGGCTTTTTTTTAAATATATCTGGACATCCATATTCATCAAAACACAATATTGGCTAAAAAAGATTTTGCATTCTTTACAATGGAAATCACATTCAAGTCTTAAATGTCAAACAGTATTTAATAATAATAATAATAATAATACTTTAATTTATACCCCGCCCTTCCCCCGAGGGACTCAGGGCGGCTTACAGGTAAGTAAAAACAGAGCTATACTATAAATATCTAAAAACCAAATTAAAATATATATTAGATAAACCTGTTATTAGAAAAATTATAAAATCCCTATTAAAATCCCTATAAAATCCCCCCCCTAGGCCAATCCCGCTTGATGGAAAAGCCATGTCTTGAGGGCACGGCGGAAGGAGGGGAGATCCGGAATAATCCGGATCTCTGGGGGGAGTTCATTCCACAGG
>NW_015408368.1:0-2222 GCF_001527695.2 Protobothrops mucrosquamatus
CATTAGTTTGTTTTCTTGGCTGTCCATGGTATTCACAGGAGTCTTTTCTAATACCAAAGTTCAAAAATGTCAATACATAGATGTTTTTGAAAGTTCAGATTTTGCTAACATGGAGTGTCACCGGAAATACCATAGTTTCCATAATTCTGATCTATATAATTCTTGACACATTACAGCAGTTAGATATATAACAACAACAACAGTAATAATAATAATAATAATAATAATAATAATAATAATAATAATAATAATAATAATAATAATAATAATAATAATAATAATAGCAAGGGTTGGACTAGAAGACCTCCAAGGTCCCTTCCAACTTTATTATTATTACTACTACTACTACTACTACTACTACTACTACTACTACTACTACTACTACTACTACTACTACTATAGAGTTGGAAGGGACCTTGGAGGTCTTCTAGTCCAACCCCCTGCTCAGGCAGGAAACCCTATACCATTTCAGACAAATGGTTATCCAGTCTCTTCTTTAAAAATTCCAGTGTTGGAGAATTCACAACTTCTGGAGGCAGGTTGTTCCACTGATTAATTGTTCTGTCAGGAAATTTCTTCTTAGTTCTAGGTTGCTTCTCTCTTTGATTAGTTTCCAACCATTGCTTCTTGTCCTGCCTTCAGGTGCTTTGGAGAATAGCTTGACTCTCTCTTCTTTGTGGCAACCCCTGAGATTTTGGAACACTGCTATCATGTCACTCCTAGTTCTTCTCTTAAATTAGACATATCCAATTCCAGCAACCATTCTTTATATGTTTTAGCCTCCAGTCCCCTAATCATCTTTGTTGCTCTTCTATGTACTCTTTTCTAGAGTCTCAATATTTTTTTATATTTTTCCATTTGTTGAACAATTATTAATAAGGTTTAGACATAGCTTTCTAATTTTAAAGGAGAGGAGGAGCTAGGAAACTGGACTGATACTGTGTGAATTTTTTTCAGCTTGGTTTTTCTTTTTCCAGCCTTATTGTACACATTGTATGAATGCTTCTTTGATACTTCCAGATGTTGCTCTGATTCAGTCTCTACCTTTTAATATTCATCATATGTTCTGTAATCTTTCAAGATAGTTGAAAAATACTAAGCATCCGCATAGTTTATAAAACCTTTGTTTGGATTAGTCTTTTTGTCTATCAGATTAAAAGTAATAGATTTGAAATTGCAAATAAATAAAAATATAAATAAAAAAATATATAAGAACTTGGAAAATAGATATAGTAGAACATTAGACATGATTTTTACTAAATATTTTACTATATAATGAAAGAAGTAAAAGATGATATAAAAATAGTTTAATTACAAATTATTTTAGCCAATAAAATGATTACTCTTTAAACTACTTATGTAGAAAAATAAATATGTTTTATTTAGATCTTGTATTGCTAAACTACAATTATTAGAAGTACTAACCAGTTGGCAGATGGAAAGAATATTGGAAATTATAATTCAGGAATACCAAGAGGAATACCATTTACTCATTTATGTTTATATATTACAAATGGTGCAGAGGATTATGACACTTATCTAGAAGCCCTTTGCATTATATAATTGAGGCATGTTATTTTCCATTTCACAACTTGGATACAACATTGAAATCAACTTTAAATATGGCAGCATTTGTTATATTAGGCATATAGCCTAATAGCAAAGATGTTCTGTGACTATATTGCAGGGGTGTCAAACTGCTGACCCGCGCGCCGGATGCATCATGCCGAAACCGTGCCCACTGCATTGCCAGCAATGGGAAAAAAGTTGCAATACGTCATAACACGTCATGTGACGTTGTGAGTTTGACATCCTGCTATATTGGGTTCAATAAACTAGCTTCAATTTATAGGCAACTATAGAATCATATTTTTCTGTGATTCTACATCAGGTAAAGAATCTCCATAAATATCACCGAGACCTGGTTGGGCATGGAAGGGGGAGTCCCCCTTGTTGATCTATGCCCACCGGGTTTCCAGGCATTCCATCAGCCGAGGGCCCGGGGTAGGGGCGGTGGGGTAGTGGTCATTATAAGGGAGAGCCTATGTCCAAGGGAGGCCACTGTGCCTCAGATAGACGGTGTAGAGTCCCTCCTTGTGAAGTGGGGGCAAGGGGTGCAAGTGGGCCTGTTGATAATATACCTGGCCCCCTGCTATGTGTCAACGGCCCTGCCTGAGCTGGCCGACGTGATAGCCGGGGTGGCGGTTGGGACCCCCAGACTT
>NW_015408369.1:0-2222 GCF_001527695.2 Protobothrops mucrosquamatus
GTAGAGGATCTGAAAAGCTCGAACCAAATTCTTTCATTGTCTCTGTGTATGCATATATGAGCATTGGAAAAGAAAAAGAATTTGAAATGCTCTTCACCAATCATAAAGTTTGAAAAAATATTAACCATTTCTGATCATCTCATCTGTTGACTATAGCTTTAAATTGTCAAGTTCTTTTTGGTTTGTGAAGGTACAAGAAAGCAGCTAATCCAACTAACAAGGGATATTTAAATTATATTTTCTGCAAAACTTCCACAACTCCTTATCAATTAGAAAGGCAATACAAGTAGTCCTTGACTTTGCAACCATAATTATGCTCAAAATTTCCATTGCTAAGCAAGGCAGCACACCCAATTTTACGACCTCTTTTGCCATGGTTATTAAGTGAATCACTATAGTGAATTTGGCTTCCCCACTGACTTTGCTTGTCAGAAAGTCCCTATGAAAGTTGCCAATGGCAATCCCAGGACCCCATTAAATGAATGGTTGTAAGTCAAGGACTATCTGTAGTCATCCATACTAATGATAAGATCTTCTGATTTGTGTTCTGAAATGTATTTTAAAGATGTATTGCTGCTTGTGGTTTTATTCTACGGATTCTCTTACAATTTTTTTTATTGGTTGTTTGATGTTGTTAACCTCTTTCTTCTTTCCTCTTTCCTCTTTAGCTAGCAAGCTGACCGTCCTGCTTTATCTTGAAGTTGCTGGTCATTGACTTTTACAAAGCTACATTGGTGAAAGGAATTGTCAGTTTGTTCCTAATAACATGACTTTCCAGTGTTTTATAAAGTGCTAATAAGTAATAGACTAAAACACAGCAAAAGAAAAATAATTGTAATCACAGAAAGAACATCTTAATAATAATAATAATAATAATAATAATAATAATAATAATAATAATAATAATAATAATAATAAAGTTGGAAGGGACATTGGAGGTCATCTAGTCCAACCCCCTACTCAGGCAGGAAACCCTATACCATTTCGGACAAATGGCTGTCCAGTCTCTTCTTAAAAACTTCCAGTGTTGGAGCATTCACCGCTTCTGGAGGCGGGTTGTTCCATTGGTTAATTGTTCTAACTGTCAGGAAGTTTCTCCTTAGTTCTAGGTTGCTTCTCTCCTTGCTTAGTTTTCACCCGTTGCTTCTTGTCCTGCCTTCAGGTGCTTTGGAAAATAGCTTGACACCCTCTTCTTTGTGGCAGCCCCTGAGATATTGGAACATTGCTATCATGTCCCCCCTCTTCCTTCTCTTCATTAAACTAGACATACCCAATTCCAGCAACCGTTCCTTATATGCTTTAGCCTCCAGACCCCTATCATGGGGGGCTCCAGCCCCTGAGATATTGGAACACTGCTATCATGTCCCCCCTCATCCTTCTCTTCATTAAACTAGACATACCCAATTCCAGCAAAATCTTTCCCCACAACACACACAAACAAAACACACGCCCACACTGGCAACCCATGGAAAATATATGCATATAATTTTTTCCATAGAATATATAACTCCGTTATCAACTTTGGATCTGTTTTACATGTTAAAGATTATAAAAAAGTTGTCCTTCCAATGTATGGGTGTCCTATATTATCATGTTAATGTGTGCTTTTAAAACTTTCTACACAACATAGGAGAAAAATATTGTGATAAAAATTGATTCAGGTCATACTTGAAAATCTCTTAATAGGATATTTAGTGCAGAAGATGTATTATTGTGTGACTTGAACACTTGTGAAGGATTCATGAATGATCATTTTATTGCACTTTTTAATTTTGAAGGAGGGAATGATTAATGCAAGTGACTTTTGGAAAATTGGCTCTTATCAGATTATTTACACTGTATAGTGTTGCTCTTCTATCTGTTATTCTTGGACTGTAGTCCACCCATACCTGATTTCCATGGAATTTACTTAAAATCTCCACTGCCTACTTCTAAATTAGGGCTAGGAAGACTTTAATCTTACAATGTTTATCTGTTTTCTACCTAAATCATCACAGCTTCCTATCAGAACTCAGGTGTGAAATAGCAATGTGGGAAGACTTACATTCAGAATTAAACTACAAAATTGCACAAGTATGTATTCAGCTACGATCTAAACCAAAAACAACCCATAAAAATTTTGTTCTCTTAAGCACTTTTTAAAACAAAAATATTTTATAGATACAGTATCTATTAAATTAACATTTTCCAGGATTCGCTCAAATTTTAAATCAGCTCTCTAA
>NW_015408370.1:0-2222 GCF_001527695.2 Protobothrops mucrosquamatus
CCAGAGAAGGAAATATTAAAAAGGCAGAATATTATATTTCCTCAAAGGTCTGGGAAACCCATCCACAGATGTGGCCCGCGAAGTGGTTTCATGTGGCCCGCGAAGGCATCTTGGAAACAGTGAGGGAACGGCCCCCGCTGCCTTGACCCTGGCCCAGGCTGGCCGGGAGCCAATGTACAATTTTGTGGTGGCCATCTATGCTGAAACGCATTCAGTCTTAGCTCTACAAGGCCATCGAGAAACGGTGAGGAACCAGCCCCTGCCCCATTGGCCCCGCCCCCTGGGTGCATGCTGGGGAAGTATCACCCTTTGTGAGGAATGAAGAAATGGACCATGCCTTGGCACTTGCCCCGGTCCCACCCCCTTCTGCCAGAGACCCTCAGATCTGTCCCACTCCTGCCCAGGCCCCCACAGGCACCCTTGACGCGAACAATGTAGAGCTGGCCATGCCCACCCAGTAGGCCACACCCACTCCATCTACGCCCACCCAATAGGCCGCACCCATCCTGGCCACACCCACCCGGCCCCCTGAGGGCAACCGCAATGCTGATGAAATTGAGTTTGACACCCCTGCTTTAGGGAGACTGCTAAAAGCCTGGGATCTAAAAAAGGTTACCCGTCCAGGCGGGAATGAAAAAGAAGCATGCAAGCCAATTATGTAAAGAGTGGTCTTTGCTCAGGGCTTTGCTGGGAAACCAATTTGGCTAAATAAAGGTACTTAAAAGGAAAATGAAAATAAAATATAGGAATAGTGATTTCTCTCCCTTTCTATGCAACCACATGATTTGTTTAAGATTTGTGCCTTCCCTAATTTGAGCTAACTGAGGTTTATGGTGGGAATGACCAGGATGTGTAAAATGAAGAGTTCTGTTTCCTATGCTGTTCTCTTTCCCTTGTCTTTGTGTGTGTGTGTGTGTGTGTGTGTGTCAAGGTCTTTGTGTGTCCTTGAGGTAAATGTTAACTGCTGGGTGTCTCTAATCCCTAGAGACAAGAATTTTAAAATTCTGCTAGAAATTCTGCTTAAAATAAGCCACCAAAAGGAAAATACACACTCTTATTTTGTCTGGCCAACAAAATAGAGTGAAGAGAATTGAGTTCCCTTTTGCCTTCCCCTGTTATGAAATGTTTTAAGCAAATTTAGAAGGAAAATTTTGTTCGTTTGCTTGTTTTATTTGTACATTTTCTGTATGTGTTGTAAATGGTTTTATCTGTCTAACTTTCTCCTGAAACATGAGGTGTGTCTACACACAGGAGCCTCATGAGCTCAGTTTGCTTGTGTAGGGAAATAACCTTATTATGTTACTTTTCTTATCCCACTAATCAGTAAAACTACTATGGAACTAATCCTGGAACATATCAGTATTTTTCAATCTCTAAAATAATGTGGTCTATTTTAAATAAATGTTAAAGGGGGTTCTACATTTAGGCAAGAAAAACCAAATGCACAGGTATAGTATAGGGGGTACCTTGCTCAATAGTAGCAACTGTGAGAGGGATCTCAGAGTCCTAGTGGGCAATCACTTAAATATGAGCCAGCCGTGTGCTGCAGCTGCCAAAAAGTCCAACACAGTGCTAGGCTGCATTAACAGAGGGATAGAATCAAGATCATGTGAAGTATTAATACCACTTTACAATGTCTTGGTAAGGCCACACTTGGAATACTGCATCCAGTTTTGGTCACCACGATGTAAAAAAGATGTTGAGACTCTAGAAAGAGTACAGAGAAGAGCAACAAAGATGATTAGGGGACTGGAGGCTAAAACATATGAGGAACGGTTGCTAGAATTGGGTATGTCTAGTTTAATGAAGAGAAGGACAAGGGGGGACATGATAACAGTGTTCCAATATCTCAGGGGCTGCCACAAAGAAGAGGGAGTCAAGCTATTCCCCAAAGCACCTGAAGGCAGGACAAGAAGCAACGGATGGAAACTAATCAAGGAGAGAAGCAACCTAGAACTAAGGAGAAACTTCCTGACAGTTAGAACAATTAACCAGTGGAACAACCTGCCTCCAGAAGCGGTGAATGCTCCAACACTGGAGGTTTTTAAGAACAGACTGGACAGCCATTTGTCTGAAATGGTATAGGGTTTCCTGCCTGAGCAGGGGATTGGACTAGATGACCTTCAATGTCCCTTCCAACTTTTATTATTATTATTATTATTATTATTATTATTATTATTATTATTATTATTATTATTATTATTATTATTATTATTATTATT
>NW_015408371.1:0-2222 GCF_001527695.2 Protobothrops mucrosquamatus
GAAGGAAGGAAGGAAGGAAGGAAGGAAGGAAGGAAGGAAGGAAGGAAGGAAGGAAGGAAACTGTGAGATAAGCTGTGAGACCTACACAACTCTCGCTTCCCTATATTAAGAGAGTGGAAGTATATATTAATCCCCACAATGGAGGAATGGCATGAAAAAACTGATGGAGGCTGCACAGATGGCCAAAGTGTTTTAATCAAAGAAAATAATACATACAGCTTTGTTTCTACTTCTACTTTTGTTTCTTCTAGACCTTGTGCTCGAAATATGAAAAACAGAAAGTTTGATTCTGGGATTTGCTGATTAGATAAGTCTGTTGATATAGAAATGGCTAGTATACTAGGTATGTACAAGTAAAATGCCGAGGCTCAAACTTATTATTTTTATTCTACTGTATTGAAAAAAGTTGAAAGTCAATGTTTTTTTCTTCTTCTTTTTCTCTACCCAATACCCACACCCCATTTTCCTATTATCTTTATTTTAATTGGTATTTTATATTATGAAATTTAATAATATATACAGGTTGTCCTGCTTAATGATTGATTGCTTAATGGCTGTTCAAAATTACTACAGACCTGTTTATGATCTGGTCCTGAAGTTATGGGCTTATATAATATCTTTCTTCCCTTCTCCTTCTCCTTCTCCTTCTCCTTCTCCTTCTCCTTCTCCTTCTCCTTCTCCTTCTCCTCCTCCTCCTCCTTCCTTCCTTCCTTCCTTCCTTCCTTCCTTCCTCCCCTTCTAATTCTGTTTGACAATGAACCAATCAACTAAAATGGCCAAACAAAATACAACATGTCATCTAAGAAGGACTATAAGACATAATCAGCCATCAGGGTTGGTTCAAGATAGTAGCTACAATAGTGTTACTCAATCATTACAGCTCCCTCTTCTTCTGGAGGCAGGTTGTTCCACTGGTTAATTGTCCTCCCTGTTAGGAAGTTTCTCCTTAATTCCAAGTTGCTTCTCTCCTTGGTTAGTTTCCATCCATTGTTTCTTGTCTTGCCTTCTGATGCTTTGGAGAATAACCAAAATGACCCCCTCATCTTTGTGGCAGCCCCTCAAAAACTGGAATATTGCTACCGTGTCACCTCTAGTGCTTCAAAATGCATCCAAACCCAACCATCTCTTAGAAAAGGTAACAAATCTGAAGACAGCTTGAAAGGCCCATATTTCCCATCGGCATATATTTATAGAGCTTCTCCGTATTTCCACACATTCGGTATTAATTTCACCTTTTATCTTCTGCTCCAGCTAAAAAATGGCGCCAGAGCTGTATCCCTGTCAGATGATTGTCTGCACACCTAGCAAATTATCTCTTGTACTTTCTGGTATTTTTCTTCCCTATGGGTTTTTTTTTCTTCTTCCCTGCTTTCCTTTTCTTCTTTGCACCTAAAGGATGTAAAAACCTGAGCGAAGCGTGGCCTGGCAGGCTTGTTTTATGTCTTTATCTTCCAACGCCGATGAATTTGGAATGCTAAATTAATTTCAGCCGCAAAATAGATAAATTTAAGTCTAGCCTGCTGCGCGAATTACATTAATTTCAGTCCAGGGGGTTTCTCTTCCTCTCTCTCCCCACTGTTTTTTTTTTGTTTTGTTTTTTCCCCAAGTCCAGCTTCTCAGTCAGTCACCATGTGCTATAGAGTTCAGAGAATATAGATAGTCCTCAAGTTACGACTAGCCATTTAGCCACCATTCCAACAGACATACCGGGGGTGGGGGGTGGGAGGTACCTACAATCCAGGTCCAAAGTTCTGACAATTCCCCCCCCCAAGTCATGTGATCACATTTTAGGTGCTTGCAATCAAGACATATTTCTGGTTGTTTGCAGTGAGTCCGGTGGTCATCTGACCACATTTTATGACAGTTTTGTCCAAAAATGGCATTTACAGTGATGGGCCATCTCCATTATGGTCCTAACTTGAAGACTATCTGCCTAATCCTCAGGATGTATTTTTCTAAGTGCTGCTAAGAATTATTGGATGCTTAAGGACTGTGGATTTGCTTAAGGACTGCAGTGTTTCACGACACAAACAGAACGCAAAGGTCATAAAATCAGTTACAACTGTGGTTACAACTGTCAAGGTTACGACTGGTTGCAACTGTAATGGGCAGGTTCCATTATGGTTGTAAGTTGAGGACTGCTTGGATAAACCTCAGGATGTGTCTTTCTAGGTGCTGCTAAGAATTGATTGATGCATAAGGAAGAGTTTCTCAATCCTGGC
>NW_015408372.1:0-2222 GCF_001527695.2 Protobothrops mucrosquamatus
AGAAGAAGAAGAAGAAGAAGAAGAAGAAGAAGAAGAAGAAGAAGAAGAAGAAGAAGAAGAAGAAGAAGAAGAAGAAGAAGAAGAAGAAGAAGAAGAAGAAGAAGAAGAAGAAGAAGAAGAAGAAGAAGAAGAAGAAGAAGAAGAAGAAGAAGAAGAAGAAGAAGAAGAAGAAAATGTTGATAAAGTAAAACTAGGGGCAAGAGGAGGAGGAAGCATTATGATGAACTTGTGGAGAAAAGATGGGATATAAACACAATAAATGAGTGTACAATTACAATTACACTCAGAGATCTAATTCTTACGGTAATATTGGAGTTAGATCTCTTGAGTGTAGTTGTAATTGTATCTTTCTCCTTGTAAGTAAATATGTATTACATGTATTGAATCTATTCCACAGCAGATAGTCAACCCTTCACAAATAAAATCCTCATTAAGAGAAATTTTTAATACATATTGAAAAGTTTTGGGCTTATCCATCTCTCACAGCCCATCTTGCAGGAATGTTATTGTGGGGATAAAATGTAATAAAGATACCATTTCCGTAGAATGGCCTTTGCTGTATGCAGTAGATCTGCAATACTACTTGCAATTCTGACAACATTTCTATCTTTTCTTACTGTAATTTATCTGTAATACATACTTACAAGGAGAAAGTCTTTATGGTACTGTATAGCAGAGTCTGCCTTTCGGGAAAGCTTGTAACTTTTAGGGAAACAACAAAGATTAATTTTAAATCATTATTATCACTTAGGCCCTTATTGTGAAGTCAAAGAAATAGGTCAGCAGAAAAATAGCTAAGATAGTAGATACGTCATGACCCATATGTTAGAGCTTCATGCAATTAATCACATTACCCAACTTCTTTAAATCTTTATCGTATCTGAAGGTTTCCCCCATAATGATACCTAATGGAGAAAGAAAATGTAAATCCCATGACGTGAGGGATGCCGTAAAAAGTCTGGATTGTCCTTCTTTATGCTATTTCTTTTTTTTGTAAACTTACATCTAGTCTAAATAAAGATAGGAACTTTTTGAAAACCGAGTGATGGTTGTTAAGAGAGGAACAAACAGTGCAATCAACAGACCCACTTATAACATCCCCAGCACCAACATTATGTCAGCAATCAATATATAGATGGCCAACAGGTTAGACTATTTGGGGCAGCTATAGTTCAGAAGCTTATTATAATAAATGACAGGCATTTATTTTTAGCCTTTGGGAGATAGGGAAGGCTAAAATGTTAAGCAAATAGGGCTTTGCAATAACTGAGATATTTTATGATTAAAAGACTGAGATAAAATTCAGTTCAGTTTTAGTTAGTTTAGTTAGTAAAAATTCAGTTCAGTTTTAGTTAGTTTAGTTAGTAAAAATGTTTCTACAGGAGTCATGTAGAAAAGGAATAAATCCTAAATGTTGGAATTTTTAAACCACTAAAATAAATATAAATCAATCAAATTTTATGTGAACTTTCTGAGATTAATCCAGGTAAAGCCCCAAACAGAAGTTTCCCCTTCCCCCAAGAGAGTGAATATTCAAAGAGATTTGATCATGGTCATAGGCTCCTCATAATTCTGACTATCCCTTTGTCATTTAAGGGAAAATGCAAGACTAACAAGCCAACATGTGGATTTATAGTTGCCATCTGAACCAGATCTTTTTTGTCATTTTTCTGAAAAATGAAGAGAAAATACCCAGCTCTCTCTTAATACTAGAATGTCACTTTTCACTGTATCCTGGAAGTAGCCTTGCAGAAGTAGCCATTTTCTCAGTTATTTTTGCCATAATAATAAACTGAAACCTATGATGAATAAAAGGCTACCAACTTTGAATACGTACAGATTGGAGAAATCTTGGTGAGGAGGGAAAATACAGGAATTAAAATCTGTATTTGCATAAGTTTCAGCTTCCAGTTTTAAGTTTCTAATATATCATAATTTATAATTTAACATACTAACATAATATAAAAATTGTTATTATAAAATGTGTTGAAAACACTTTACTCAGTTCCTGGAAAAATCATGTTTTTTTTTGAATGGATAGTACTTCAGTGGGTGAATAACATATATATATCATATGGGCAACATCATTCCAACAAAAATTGCATTTTCATTAAATGCCAAATCAAGTCTAGATCAGTCTGCAGCTAATCCTCTCCTAACTTCCCTATGGAGATGTAGAAAGAAAAGATGTAAGAATTGTTTCAGTTAGAAATCAAATCCTC
>NW_015408373.1:0-2222 GCF_001527695.2 Protobothrops mucrosquamatus
AGAGAGAGAGAGAGAGAGAGAGAGAGAGAGAGAGAGAGAGAGAGAGAGAGAGAGAGAGAGAGAGAGAGAGAGAGAGAAAGAAAGAAAGAAAGAAAGAAAGAAAGAAAGAAAGAAAGAAAGAAAGAAAGAAAGAAAGAAAGAAAGAAAGAAAGAAAGAAAGAAAGAAAAAGAAAGAAAAAGAAAAATTCTATGAGGGCTTCAATGTATGTCTTTTTTTTTTTGCTTTAGATATGAGGCAAATAGGATCAGCACCATCAACCAAATTCTGAAAAACGCCAGTGTGACCTGCATCTTTGAAAGCAAGGCAACATCTTAGAACTACATCATTTAATCTTTCCTCTTGATGAGTGCTGAGCAGTTTCTAATTATCAAGTAAATTTCCCTGGGACAATCATGCTGGTAAATGTTTTTCTACACCAGAGTTCTCAGGATATACACTCAGCATCTTTGTACCCCAACACACGAGGGGAGCCCATTAGAGAATCTTCTTGCTTCCTTGCTTTCTCCATTCTCTCATTTCTTCTCCTTTGATATCTTACTCTCTGCTTTCTTCTTGCAAGGCAGCAGCTCCGGCAACTTTTGTAGAATTGTTCAGCTCACCCAATGTTCTGGATCCTGAACTAAGATGCTTTGTAATTCAAGACCAGACAGGGACAACTCAACAAAGATGGATATAAAACAAATATTTATTCCAGGAATACTTGGCAGAACTCACAATTCTGTAGTTTCATCTGGATGCTGTACATTTGTCCATTTTCGTAGGTAAAATCAGTAATTCCTCCATATTCACTTTAGCCTGATTACATACGATGTCCATGCGTGTGGCATGGTTGGTTTTGCACAAAGACAATTAAACACGAGCTGGCACGTAGCCAGGATATCCTGTGATGAACTTAGTAGCCCCTCCCACTGACTTATTAACATAGGATTCACTGAACAGCTAAACTACATTACCCATAAGCCATCTCTTAAGGAGACAGTGCTTAACCCTTTAAATGCCAAACATTCTAACATACAGATCTCAAGGCAATATATGTACCCTGATCCAGCACACCCAACCTCTTAGCTATCTCATCACTCAATAAATACAAGAGACTTCCACTTTCCATCAATGAACAATTTTATAATGTTTTTTCTTCTCATTTGAAAGGTCATCTAAAGCAAATTTTCCACCATCACCTTGACGGACAACTGGCAGGAAAGCAGGCAGGTTTGATGGGATGAGTTTAGTTCTGCAACCGAGCTCTCAAAGAAGGAAAAGTACAAGCATCTCTGTCATGTTATTAACACACTGAACTGACTGATTCAGTAGAGCTACTGGATGCCAGTTTGTCAGCTACTGAGAAGCGAAGACACACTTATAGGTAGTCCTTGAAATATGACCATAACGGAGCTTGGAATTTCATTATAAGTCATGATGGTTGTAAGCCAAGGAGCTCACATGAACGACCTGATTTTACAACCTTTAGTGCAGAAACCATTAAGTAAATGTTGTAATTGTTAAGTGAATCAATACAATCTTATAAATATTTTTTTGCCAGACACTGGTTGAAAAGGCCAGTTTCCAGCAAAAAATGGTGTAAATCATGTCATGTGACTGCTGAATGAAGAGCCCTGGTGGCGCAATGGTTAGAATGCAGTACTGCAGGCTAACTCACTGCTCACTTCCAGCAGTTCAATCCTGACCGGCTCAAGGTTGACTCATCCTTTCATCCTTTCGAGGTCAGTAAAGTGAGAACTCAGATTGTTGGGGGCAATATGCTGACTCTTTAAACAAGGGCTTTTCAACCAGTGGTACGGGTATCACCTGTGGTACATTGGCACCTGGCAGGTGGTACGCAAGCATCCTAGAAAAGTGGTAGCGGGGGAGGGGAATGAGCTGAACCAGTGGCAGCACCGCACAAGCCTGAGTGAGAGATGGCTGCAGCTGCAGGGCTGTCAGGGCTCAGCGGAAGCCCCAGGATCAGCACTTCTTCGGGACTGTCAGGGCTCAATGGAAGCACCAGGATCAGCGCCAGGCTCCAGCTGGAGCTCGGCGCTGATCCTGGCGCTTCTGCTGAGCCCAGAAGAAGCACCGATCAGCTGGAATGTTGCAGCATCTCCAGAGTCTTGTGATTTACATACAGATGCTTGGCAACTGATTCATATTTATGATGGTCACAGTGTCCCAGGGTCTTGTGAAGTGACCAAAACCTGCTGCAACCACCCAGCAGATGGGGGGG
>NW_015408374.1:0-2222 GCF_001527695.2 Protobothrops mucrosquamatus
TTGATTAGATAGGTTTATTGTTATAGAAATGGTTTGTACATACTGTTGTGTAAAAGCAAAAAGTTGTGATTGTAATGCTGTTATCTTCTTCTGTGCTAAAGAGAGTCAGAAGTTGGTGCCTTTTTTTCCTCTACTTTGCTCATACTATCTTTTTTCTTTTCCCTTCCTTCCCCCTTTTCTAGTTTTCTAATATTTTTTTAATTGTTCTTTGCATTTTATATTTTGACAAACCAATAAAAAAATTATTAAGAAAAAAATAAAACTTGGAATTTACACACTTAGTTAACTGTCCCTCTGTCATGAATCTATCTAGATCCTATCCAGATCTCGTCTGAGAAAAAAAGATGAAAGACAGCTTAGAAAAATGTAGAAACTATTATCATCCTCTCTCTCTGCTAGAAATGATGTCTTTACAAAAATTTTCTTGCCCCAACATAGGAACATGGCAGGAGCCAGCTTTAATAATGTAGAAAGCAATCCATGCAGAGTTCTGATCATAGCTTCAGGAACTGAAAAGATAAACAAACCAGGCTTACCTCAGCTTTGTTCTGCTTCTCTTTATACTCGCTCTGTTCCTTCTCCATTCCAACCAGTTTGATTTTCAGATCTGAAACTTCTGCCATTAAATCCAATTTCTGAGTTTCTAGCAACGTCCGACTTAACAGTTCCTGAAAAAAGAGAACATGACTTTTCCAGTTATTCAATTCTAAAACAACAGAAATGGTCTTTTACCCGTCTGTTTCTGATTTTAACAATGAATATGCAATATCTACATTATTATTATTATTATTATTATTATTATTATTATTGTTGTTGTTGTTGTTGTTGTTGTTGTTGTTGTTGTTATTATTATTATTATTATTATTATTATTATTATTATTATTAATTATTATCCACCCAGCAAGTTCTTCCCAAGGACCTGGGATAGGCATGTTTGATGGTGTTAAAGCTACCGTTGCAGGATATAAGCTGTTCTAAGTAAAACTGTGTTTTGCAATTGACTGATGGTGATTTTGTCAGTGCCAATGGTGATCAAGTGATGCCCCAGAAGTTTTAGAATTGTACTCAAGATGCCAATTATTATTGGTACCCGTTTTGCTTTCTTTTGCCACAATCATTCTGACTCCTATTTGCAGCTCCTTGTATTTTATGATTTATTATTATTACTATTACTATGTACTGCAGTAATTACTTTATTATCCAAGAAATTTAGCACTTTGTATATGGTTTTGTTAAGCATGTTTTGAATTATGGAAGCAGTCAAATAAACATGTAGTACCAGTAAATAAAATAAGCCGTAACTGTTAGAACGGAGTAAAAATTCCAAAAATAAAGGGTTTCCCCCCCCAGGGGTTCATCCAGAATAAAGAACAAAATTGTTTTACTATTTTAGGTTTAGAAAATTATATATGACAGATTGGATTTTTAAGGAGGAAATAGCAGCTGGGGAAAATGTTTACCCTTTCCTCCTCTTTCTTCCCCGCAAAGATGACTAAATAGGGCATATTTCACAAATACAAATACAAAGGAATTCTGTATATTAGAAACTGCAACAAATGTACCTGTGGCCAAGGGAGGGAAGGCATCCATTCTAACTCAGATGGCTTGTAGTGACAGTTAAAGTAAAAATTCCCCAGAAAGATCCACTGAAATCTATAAACCATGCCCACTCTAAAAATTAATCCTGGGGTTCTTTTGTGAGTGGGATTGCTCTAGTCTAAAATTCCCACAAATTGCTGGGTGGAACAATCTTAAAAAGAACCAGAAGATATATGAGCATTAAGGATTCCAGAAAGTCACATGACAATATATGGAGATACTATTTCTAACAGTGTCATGTCTCATTTTTCTCACAGCTAGCTCTCTAACCCCATCTTTTCTGGAAGCTGGAAAAATGAGCATTAATATCGGCAAGGGAGCACTAAATAAACACTAAAAAACCCTTTACAAATGGCATCAAAATCAAATCAGTTGAGTAATTTTATCCACAGATGCTGTAGAAGACACGACAAGAAACAATGGGTTAAATATGAGCCAGCAGTGTGCTGCAGCTGCCAAAAAGGCCAACACAGTGCTGGGCTGCATTAACAGAGGGATAGAATCAAGATCACGTGAAGTATTAATACCACTTTACAATGCCTTAGTAAGGCCACACTTGGAATACTGCATCCAGTTTTGGTCACCACGATGTAAAAAAGATGTTGAGACTCTAGAAAGAGTAC
>NW_015408375.1:0-2222 GCF_001527695.2 Protobothrops mucrosquamatus
CCGGAACGCGGCGGAACCGCGTTCCGGCACCTTTTTCCGGGCCGGCCGCACCGGAAATAGCCCCTCCCACACCGGAAATAGCCCCTCCCAAATTTTACTTGCATTCCTGTTCTCTAAAGGGGCGGTCCTAGGGTTTGATGAGGGCGTGGCCAGGTTTGAGTTCCGCCACCTTTTCTCCGAGAAAAAAAGCCCTGATATAGAGGTAGTCCTCGACTTACAACAGTTCATTTAGTGTCTGTTCAAAGTTACAAAGGCACTGAAAAAAGTGACTTTTGATTGTTTTTCACACTTACAACTGTTGCAGCATCCCCAAGTCACATGATCAAAATTTGGTGCTTGGCAACTGAGTCATATTTATGACGGTTGCAGTGTCCTGGGGTCATCTGATCACTTTTAGTGACCTTCTTAGAAGCAAAGTCAACGGGGAAGCCAGATTTGCTTAACACCTATGTCACTAACTTAACAACTGCACTGATGCACTTAACAACTGTGGCTCATAAGGTCATAAAATGGGGCAAAATTCACTGAACAAATGTTTCACCTAGCAACAAAAATTTGGGTCTCAACTGTGGTCATAAATCAAAGATTACCTGTAATTTAATCTTAAAAGATTATTTAGCCAAGAATTCTTCCACTAATTAACAGTCGTATTACTTGCTTAGAGGTGGGTGTTTCATTAGAAAAGTGGAAGGTAATATTTAAAAATGAAACTTCCTTAGTATAGTGAATCAAAATCAGAGACTTCTTCTAAATTAATTATGGGGGGGGGTTTCTTTTTTCTTGTTGGCCAGTATTGGCTTGGATTGATTTTAATGTTCATTTCAGTATAATAAACCTGAAAATACCCATTTCATCCAGTTTCCACTTCCAGCTGCCATTATGAAAAGCTGCTTTTTTTGGTGGTTAAAATAGAATTTCTCCCATGAGTTCAGGCCACCAGGGATCAACCTTCCTGCTTATTAGTTTTGGCTTAACACAGGCACAAGGGGAGGAGAATTCAATGTGATGTAGATATTGTAAGATTTTTAAAAGGCTCTTTTTTAAAAAATAAAAATAAAAAATCAACCCATGCGAACATGAGCATGCTTTCAAAGATATTTCTTTGTCACACACTTCAAAGGACCCATTTCATCTGCTTGTATATTTTTCACTTTCTGCACCAAGCGCTTGCCGAAGAAAAGCAAGGCTGCATGAAGTCGTCGTAGGTGGCTAAGAAAGAAAATGGGCTGCACGGACAATATTGTCTTTGTGGCAATGCTTAAACGGACACCTGTGGACACCAAACATCATGCAGATAGATCAAATGGGCCTTTTGAAGCTCCCCCCATAATAAAAAGCAATGCAGTGAAAGGGGTATCTATTAAGAGGAAGTTTCTAAAAAGAAAACTTACCAGGTTTGCATGAGAGGAAATTCATCTCCTTCTGCTTTGCACTGGCTGTTTGATCCTACAATGAGGGAATTGATAAACTTATAGAATTACAGATAGTCCTTGACGTACGACCACAATGGAGCCCAAAACTTATATTGCTAAGTGAGACATTTGTTAAATGAGTTTGCCCCATTTTACAATCTTTCTTGCCACATTTGTTAAGTAAATCACTGTAGTTATTAAGTTAGTACCACGGTGGCTTTACTTGTCAGAAGTTTGCAAAAGGTATTCACATGATCCCAGGACACAGCAACCATCATAAATATGAACCAGTTGCCAAGCGCCCAAATTATTGTCACGTGACCATCGGGATGCTGCAACAATCATAAATGTGAAAAACAGTCATAAATCACTTTTTTCAGTACCGTTGTAACTTTGAATGGTCACTAAATGAACTGTTGCAAGTCAAGAATCACCTGTATAGGCCTGGAAAGGATCGCAAAGATAATCTAGTCAGGCCCTCTGCAACGTCCAGGAAAACCAATGAAACTATTCATGAGAGTGTCTTCCAACTATTCCTTAAACTCTCTAGAGATGGAGAACCCACAACCCCCATAACTGTTCCACTGTTGTATAGATTTTATGGTCAGGAAGTTTTTCCTCATTTAAACAAAATCCAGATAAGTACAGGTAGTTCTCAACTTACATCAGGTTGCTTAGTGATTGTTTGAGGTTACAATGGACCTCCCTTATTTACAAGTTTTGAAGTTCTGATGGCCATAACTCCCATGGTCATATGATCACATATTGGGCATTCAGCAACAGCATGCACAGTTTACAGTATCAAGTCAG
>NW_015408376.1:0-2222 GCF_001527695.2 Protobothrops mucrosquamatus
TGTATTGCTCATTTATAAAACACTAATGTCAAACTTTAATTTACTTTGGCTGATCATTTATTTATTGATTAAACAAAAGTATATGGCCACTTATCTTAACCAAGGTAACTCTGGGTGGCAAACAAAATGTTAAAAACAAATTAAACAAAGAGCAACTAGAGGAATTTCTCTAATAAACACACACTGGCTAACATACTAGCTCCACGTTTTCAAGGCCTTCTAAAAGGCGAATAGGGTGGGGCAATCTGAATCTCGGTGGGGGAGGGAATGTTCTATGCCAGAATAGATAAGGCATGGAGAAATTGTTTCACCAAGGGCGACCTGGAACATGCTCATTCTGCCAGATCTAACAGGATAGGCAGAAATCACCAGTCAAGTAGTCTCACAGATAAGGTAGTTCTTTCACAAGTAGATCTTTAATGTTAACAACCAACCCTTGTAATTGTACCTAGAAGCCTATTCAGATCCAGAGTAGCTCAAATAGCAATGCTGTTACATTGGCACACTATAGTGTGCCCAGAACTTCATACCACCACATACTGGACCAGCTGAAGCTTCCAAATACTCTTCAAAGGCAGCCCCATGCACATTGCAATAGACCAGCCAGGAAGTGATTAAGATATGAGTAACCATGACCAGTGCCTTCTGAACTCTAAATGGGTACAATGGGTACAACTGATGTAGCTGATGGATTTGTGTAAAGCCCTTCATGATTATAATTGTAACTCACTCCAGAATAATGAACTGTGAGTCCAGAAGTTCAGATTACATTTTGTCTGGGGGAATATTACATATCCAGAGTTAATATGGAAGATCTCTAAATATTGGGGCGAGAGATTGGAGGTGGAATGCATAGGCACTCCCTTTTGCTAAAGACAGGTCAAAGCTTCTTCTACTATATCCACTCCCCTGCACATACAACCTCCATACACGTCTAGTCCTTGACCTTAACCCAACACTCCGCTTAGAGTAAAGATGCTTTTTTTCTTGATATAGTTTGATAACAGTTTTACACCAAACTAGTTCCCTTTGTTTTGCTTTTCTTAATCTGAATGTTGCATGCTTAGACCACACATTCTGCAGGAGTAAGAGAGGAAATTAATAATACCAGTCTGATTACAGGCCATGGGTACTCTAAACCATATCCATTGGGGGGGGGGGAGAGACAAGTACCAAACTATAGCTTGTAAAGATGAAAAACATCAGTTAAAATAGTATCTGATCTAGCACAAAACAAGCACCAATTCAGAAAGTTGTAGCTGAGGTGGAGGAAATCACTTTTCTATTCCTTGGGATAGGAAAAAGAGAATTAAGACTGAGTAGATCTTTTAAATGTTCTGAGAATTTAAATCCCTGAGCACTGTATGATTTATAAAAATAATTTATATATATATATATATATATGTCCATATTTGTGAAGAAAAGGAAAAAATCTAGGTTAACATTATTATATTGTCTAATTGTCAGTATAAGGCAGGGGTGTCAAACTCAATTTCATTGAGGGCCGCATCAGCATTGCGGTTGCCCTGAGGGGGACCGGGTGGGTGTGGCCAGGGTGGGTGCGGCCTACTGGGTGGGCTTGGATGGAGTGGGTGTGGCCTACTGGGTAGGCATGGCCAGCTCTACATCGTTCGCGTCAAGAATGCCTGTGGGGGCCTGGGCAGGAGTGGGACAGATCTGAGGGTCTCTGGCAGAAGGGGGTGGGACCGGGGCAAGCTCAAGGCATGGTCCATTTCTTCATTCCTCACAAAGGGTGACACCTCCCCAGCATGCACCCAGGGGGCAGGGCCGACGCGGCAGGTGCTGGTTCGTCGCTGTTTCTAGACGGCCTTGTAGAGCTAAGACTGAATGCATTTCAGCATAGATGGCCACCACAAAATTGTACATTGGCTCCCGGCCAGCCTGGGCCAGGGCCAAGGCAGCGGGGGCCGATCCCTCACTGTTTCCAGGATGGCTTCGCGGGCCACATGAAACCACTTCGCGGGCTGCATCTGGCCCCCGGGCCTTGTGTTTGACATGTCTGGTTGTTGCAATATTCTATACAATGTATCAATGCTTATTGCTAAGTACTTTCTCAAACAAAAGCTAGCCTACGTGACCAACAGCTAGGTCACGTATGCCTAAGGTGACTTCCTCATTTCCTAAAGGGCACAAAAAAGACCGTATATGGTAGTAAGGAAATGTTCCCCTCCTCCTGAGATGTAACCACTCCCATACCTGAT
>NW_015408377.1:0-2222 GCF_001527695.2 Protobothrops mucrosquamatus
GAGGTAAGTCGTTTCACGGATTCATTGTTTCTCCTTCCTTCTAGGTTGCTTGTCTCCATCCATTGCTTCTTGTCCTGTCTTCAGGTGCTTTGGAGAATAGGTTGACCCGTTCTTCTTTATGGCAACCCCTTAGATCAGTGGTGGCGAACCTATGACACGCGTGTCAGAGGCGGCACTCAGAGCCCTCTCTGTGGGCATGCGTGCTGTGCCCCGGAGATGGCGAGGGACTGGCCCCCACCGCCCTGGCCCCGCCCACCCAGTCTGCCATGACCACCGCGGCCAGGCACCCAGTGATAACTAAGTGGGTTTTGGGTTGCAGTTTGGGCACTGGGTCTCTAAAAGATTCTCCATCACTGCCTTAGATATTGGAATACTGCTGTATCCTATATGGTCCATATAATCATATAGCCCTTTTTAACTGCTGTACTTTTGGGGCACTTTCACCTCTAAAGAACAGGCACATAAAAGAGATGAGAGGCAGATGTGATGTCAGAGCACAGATTCAAAAAGCAAGTGAGTCAAAGTCATATCTGATCAGATCGGCCCGTCTCTCGCTCCGAAGGGAGATGGAAAAACAGTAAGAACCACAAGAGCAACTGTTGCCTGGATCTGCTAACAGCTGATGTCTTTTAGGAAGCAAAGTTCTTTCCTTCAGAGAAGTTGGGCCATCACCTAATATCCCTAAACACTTTCTTTAGACGTCTACGGAGGTTCTCAGTCATCCAGGTCATGGTTGTCCCAAAAGTGCTCCACACACATCTGCACTACTCAGGTGACCCTGATAAACCTCCAAATGGCCTGGCTAAATGTCTGTGAAGGTTCTCCGTCATTCGGGTCATGGTTTCCCCAAAGGTGCTTTTTCAGGAGGCAACTGGACTTTCTTGTTTTTCTTTGAAGACGTTTCGATTCACCATCCGGTCCGAGCTGAAGAAGCTTTTGGATGAGAAGTGAAACGTCTTCAACGAAAACAAGAAAGTCCAGTTGCCTCCTAAAAAAGCACCTTTGGGACTCCAAATGGCCTCAACGACTCGCTAAAAGGATGCAAACGACCAGCTGTCTGCAAGGAGTATAAATCCTTCCATTCCCCACCATCCAGTCAGAGCTGAAGAAGCTTCTTGGATGAGAACTGAAAGGTCTTCAAAGAAAAACAAGAAAGTCTTTAGATGTGTGTAATGCAGAACTGCACAGAGACCCTCCCCAGGGCTGCAGGTGACTGCTACAAGCTTTGTTGTGCCTCCAGAAACCCCACAGAACCACCACACTGACCTGCAACGTTTGACGGGAGAAGGGGAAAAATGGATTAATAAGTACCCAGGGAGAACTCCTGCTGGCTAGATGATTAATCACTCGTTATCATATCATGCCAGGCCAGCAGCTGCTCTGTGGACTTGAGATAGCAGCAGTCATGCTTAGAGATGCAGAACGGTGAATGCAGGACCTCCAGGACTGGATCTGTACAGGCTGTCTTCAGAGATTTGCTAGACCAGGGGTAGGCAGCCTTGGCTCTTTTATGACTCGTGGACTTCAACTCCCAGAATTCCTGAGCCAGCCATGCTGAGGGGACAGGGAGAGGTTTCCAAGCTGAGCCAGGTTGGCTCAGGAATTCTGAGAGTTGAAGTCCACGAGTCATAAAAGAGCCAAGGTTGCCTACCCCTGCCCTAGGCCTAGGCTGCTTTATGACTTGTGGACTTCAACTCCCAGAATTCCTGAGCCAGCCATGCTGAGGGGAAAGGGAGAGGTTTCCAAGCTGAATCATGCTGGCTCAGGGATTCTGGGAGTTGAAGTCCACCAGTCATAAAAGAGCCAAGGTTGCCTATCTCTGGCCTAGGCCTAGGCCGCTTTATGACTCGTGGACTTCAACTCCCAGAATTCCTGAGCCAGCCATGCTGAGGGGAAAGGGAGAGGTTTCCAAGCTGAATCATGCTGGCTCAGGAATTTTGGGAGTTAAAGTCCACAAGTCATAAAAGAACCAAGGTTGCCTACCCCTAAGCTAGAAGAACAGAATCCTTCAAGTCTGACAGTGTTTTTTTTTTAAATTTATTTTTTATTTTTCCAAACTCTCCCCCATACATATACTGTGATATTTATCAGATATTAACATACATTCTTTTTACATTCTTATATATAAGATACTTTTAATGAAATAAATACATGCACATGACTTTTGGTGTTGCTCGCCCATTTCCCCTTTTACTGCATCCCCACTCCTTCTTCTCTACCTT
>NW_015408378.1:0-2221 GCF_001527695.2 Protobothrops mucrosquamatus
GTACACACCATACTCACAAGAGTATATTCATACATATACCACTCATTTGCAAAAGGGCACATGTGCTTGCACAAAGCATATTATTTTACTTGATATCTTTCACACTCATTTTGATGCACACAAATTATCCCTTTTCATTCTTCAAGACTCTTCTAATAGTTCTGAGCCAATTGCAGAGAAAAGAGACCCAAAGTTTCCACAGATGAATGTTGTTTGCAGCAAATAGATGGCATTATCTATGATAAACCATTCACATATGTACTCATTCCTCCTTTGATAATAGCTTGCTCCTCATAAATTTTTTGTTGTTGTTGTTAATCTATATTACAGACTATAGACACTCCAAGCATTTTTTTTTCTGAAATATTTGAGTTTGAACTTTGAAGTTTGGAGATCTGACACAAGTTATCTGTAATCATGTCAAACAAAAATGGTAACAATGATTTTTTTGTAAAGAGAAATATGCAATGGTTCCTAATTTATGTTTGTCTTCCATTGCTGGCTGCTTTTTTTTAATGCTAGTGTTACTTTCCCTCAAAGATCAGGAACTCTAATTTAAGGTGAGAATGAATATGAATTCTTATTTATACTAAAAAAATATGAAGAACTGGGAAATATATGCAACCTGAGATTTCGGGAACAGTGGTGCAATTATATATCATCCTGCATTTACCAACCATTTTAACCTCAAATTAGCATGTACAGCAACTCTCAGACAGAAACCGTGATGATGTAAAAAATGCATTTTTAAACAAGCTTGGACAAATATAGTTTCAATTAATCAAATATCACAGCTAACCTTGATCTAGTAATTCCCCCAATCAGAAAAAACACTTCCCGTAGTTTCAGTTATCACAAGTGACAATCTTCATCATTTCAGTGACTTTTTGAATAGCACTCCATGTTTTTTTTTAGTTATTAGTTTGAATGTGGAGTGATGCTATTAAAAGACTTTTCCCTCCACTTGAAGAAAATTGTATCCTGTAGCTGAAACATGACACAGTACAGATACATCGGAAAATAAGCTCCACAGACTTTAATGGCAGATTACAACTTGTAAGTACTGCTAGATACGTTAGTGAGCATCAACAGTTTCCGAATCAAACTTTGAACAATTGAAGGTAATAAATTGTAGGCAGAGTAATTATGTTAGAGAAGATACTTTCAAAATAATTTTTAATACCTCATTTAGAAAAAAAAATCAGAGAGTTTATGTCAGAAAAGCAAGAACTTGTAAGACACTTTTCAAATACTTTCAGATTTCATCAATTTTAATAGGAGTAAGTTAATATTTCAAAAAATTGAATTTACAGTATAGTAATACTCAGACTTTGTATGCAGAAAGACCCTGTGATGATTCTTTACTAGCCAAGGATTGGACATATCATAATGCAACAAATCTGTACATAGTATTTTATTGCAGCACACACCTTCCCCAACAACAGGCTATTGTTCTGAATCAAGTCCATCCTTCTAGGCTTTCCAAAGTGCTACATAAAATGTTTTTAATAGTCAATCCTTTACAGTCAGTATTTTAATAGTTCAGATCAATCTCAAAATCTGTAAAATGGCATACAACCTTTGCCTTTTTCCAAAAGCTTTTGCAGATGGGATGAGGTGCTATTTCAGTTTGATTGTTCCTCTTGTAGATGCTACCAAGCTCTCAAAAAAGCTCCAAGCTCCAAGGCGGGACTCCCACCCACCACGATATGCTGATCACCATAGCATGTAGTCATAACAGTTGTGTCAACGCTGCTAATATTGAATATTCTTGCTTTGACAAAATATGCAGAACTGTCTGGTATTTTTAGGGTTAATTCAGATGACAGAGAAAAGGGAGGGGAATGATAACAAAAGCCCGGGAAAAGGAACGGAAGTGAATCTCTGCCCTCTGGGCTAATTGGAGGATGTGACTTGTGACTGCAAGATAAGGGAGGGGTTTAGCAAGAAAAGTTAGATGCCAGCAAGAGGAATTCAGATTCTGGCATAAACCTCCATGATGTGCCGTCAATTTATAACACGGTTAATAAAGGCTTTAGGATAAACATGCCTGAAAGTTCTTTGAAGTGTTTTATTAGTCGGAACCATGACAAGTTGCCTAATAGTCCTCTTGCCTGTTTATAATAGCTGCCAAATCTCCAGATGTCACCTCCACTTCCTCCTCTGTACATTTGCTTATTATTTTTCATTTTACATGCCTCCACATTCTATCATAACATTG
>NW_015408379.1:0-2221 GCF_001527695.2 Protobothrops mucrosquamatus
CAACCTGCCTCCAGAAGCGGTGAATGCTCCAACACTGGAAGTTTTTAAGAAGAGACTGGACAGCCATTTGTCTGAAATGGTATAGGGTTTCCTGCCTGAGCAGGGGGTTGGACTAGATGACCTCCAAGGTCCCTTCCAACTTTATTATTATTATTATTATTATTATTATTATTATTATTATTATTATTATTATTATTAACGTTGTTTTGCCGAAGACCAAAAATAAGTTGCTGGTTTTCGACAAAACCGTCTTAAAAGACGGCCATGTGATAGGAAGACGTTGTAAATGGCCATAAAGGCTGGTTGCACCCAAAGTTAAATCACTTGTCGGTGGAAGAGGGCTGACCACTGGAAATGTGTATC
This sequence comes from Protobothrops mucrosquamatus, assembly GCF_001527695.2. NCBI lineage: Eukaryota > Metazoa > Chordata > Lepidosauria > Squamata > Viperidae > Protobothrops > Protobothrops mucrosquamatus. Next base: position 364 of record NW_015408379.1, read on the forward strand.
TGGTCATAATTTCAAACTGTCACTAAGACACAGTTCATAAGTTGAGCGCTACCTGTAAACATGCCAAACCCAGTCTTTTTTTTTTTAAAGGCACACACAAGAGATTTCCATCAGCAATGGAGCCACCTCAAGGTCTCACTGTCCCCTGACACCACCAAGCTTGGTGACATAGCCAGGTCTTGAGGAACTTCTGGAAAAGAAGGTAGGATGGAGCTAGCTGACCTCACTTCAGGGGGGAGAATGTTCCATAAGGCAGGTACCACGGTAGAGAAGGCTCACCTCCTTGGACCTGCCAGGTGTAAATCCCTGAGAGACAGCATGCCTCTCTTACCAGATCCACTGGGAATTCAAGATACAATCATCTTTCCCCAATAGGCGAGGGGCAGACACATTTGCTTTCCCAGCTGACTTTCTGCAAGTTCCAGACTTTTGCAAATCTTCCATGTGGTCCCGTCTAGCCCCACAACTTCAGCCACCAAGTCAGGTTTGGACAGAAAAGTCCAAGGAGAGCAGTGTTTTGTTTACACCACACAAGTAAGGAAAAACACAGCTTTTTTCTCTCTTGCTCGTCCTGAAACATCTGCACAGACTGGGACCCCACCTGGTGCTAAGCCATGGCTGGTTGAATGATGGCTTGTGGAATTGGCTAGATGAGCAAAACAGGCCAAACCATCCACTCTGCTTCATTACAATGGTCGCAATCTACAGCATGTTAAGACCAAGACCAGGACGTACTGTGGCGTATGGTGGGAGCCTTACTGGGGCGTTCTCCAAGAGCTGAGAAATCTACAGGGATGCTGGAATATTGGGGGCTTGACCAGTAAGTCAGTTGTTTTAGATCCTCGCCTGGTCCTCTCCTGGTGCGTTGGCCTTCCAGTCTTATAATTACTATCCAGAAAAGCATCCGAAGGCCAACTCATCTGAAAGACAGCAGGCTGGACAAAAGAGGATCAAGATGGATAAACCTACTTCTTGCTTGAAAGATTTTCACACCTTGCTGGCCTGTTGGCAGCCTCTCTTGGCGGCCTCACTTGTGACCTCTTTGCATTTCCTTGCAGTCTAGCTCAACAAGCTTCCTTATCCAGATATCCTCCTGAGATTTTTTCCTACACCTTCCACCTACAATTACCCATTCCAGGAGTCATGAGATGTATCCTTCCTTCCTTGCTCCAGCTTAGGAACTCTCTTCTTCGGAAGAACCAACCAGCACCCCCAAATAAATCCAGTGTAGACCCACTTGAGCTGGCCGGCTTCCAGGCATGTTGTAGGGGACTCAGAAGCTGAACCCCCTCCTTGTCTTCTTAACCCATCAGCCTGGAGAAGCCTTGGCCCCACTCGATGGAAATTAAGGGGGTTATAGTCAGAACCACAAGAAAGGCTGAGCGCCAAAGAATGGAGGCCTTTGAACTATGGTGCTGGAGAAGACTCCTGCGAGTCCCCTGGACTGCAAGGCGATCAAACCGGTCAGTCCTAGAGGAGATCAACCTTGACTGCTCTTTAGAAGGCCAGATCCTGAAGTTGAAACTCAAGTCCTTTGGCCACCTAATGAGAAGGAAAAACTCACTGGAGAAGAGCCTAATGCTGGGAAAGATTGAGGGCAATAGAAGAAGGGGACGACAGAGAACGAGGTGGCTGGATGGAGTCACTGAAGCAGGAGGTGTGAGCTTCAATGGACTCCAGAAGATGGTAGAGGACAGGAAGGCCTGGAGGAACGTTGTCCATGGGGTCGCGGTGGGTCGGACACGACTTCGCAACTAACAACAACAAAGTCAGAACAGGAGTTGCATTGAGGAGGCTGCTGTGGATTATGGGTCTTTTGCCACTCACTCCCTTGTCACAACAGTCAAGGTCAGGTTAA
>NW_015408380.1:0-2221 GCF_001527695.2 Protobothrops mucrosquamatus
TTACCCAGATTGGGCCAGCTATCCAATACTGTCCTGAATCAAGTTACCTCAAAATAATTCTGCAGTCTTGTTGAAGCAATTACTTCATATTATTCCCATGCCAATTGCAATCAAATATCAGAACTTCCATTACTTGCAGGTTCAGCAGAAACACCTAGAGCAGTGATGGCAAAACTTTTAGAGACCAAGTGCCCAAACTACAACCCAAATTCCACTTATTTATCATCGGGTGCTGGGTGGGCATGGCTGCAGTGGTCATGGCAGACTGGGTGGGCATGGCCACTGGGTGGGCATGGCTGCAATGGTCATGGCAGACTGGGTGGGCATGGCCACCTTGATGTTGCTCATGGGGAGGGATGCCTGTGGAGACCGGACAGGGTTGGGGGAGATCCAGGGGTCTCTGACGGGAAGGGATGGTGGGCTGGAGGCTCGTCCTGTGGGGTGAGGTGAGGTAGGGGGCAGGGTAGGGGTCCCATTGCCGCAGGGCAAGGCAAGGCGAGACAGGGACTGGTGCGGTTGCTACCTGACACCATTGGCCCCTGCACACAGCGAGCTCTTGGGGGCCAACTGTGTCCATCAGCAGCCACAGCCTGCCAGTCCCTTGATCTTTCACAAGAAGTTGGAATTGATTGATTGACCTTTTTTCCCCAAAAAACCTTCTTTTGTTTCCTTGCACATGGCGGTGGTAGATTGCAAAGGAGAAAACAGCACAGGACTGAGGATTTCTTTCCTTACCTGCCCCACTTGTCCTTGAGGCTGCTTTCCGTTCAACCGCGTTGCTCTTGCCAATGGCCCGACCACCCACTTCAGTACCCTCCCTCCCCGAGCCTCCAGTGCTCCACCTGCTGCTTTGGTCAGCCTATCAGCCCCCACCTCAATGCCCTCCCCACCACCGCCTAGCACGGCCGCCGCGGGGCTGCAGGGGCTGGCCTGGCATGGGAAGGATATGCACCCTACCTTCCTGCCACCACGAGAGTAAGGTTGCTGCACCTGTTCCCGCCTAGATGCCCTCGCCTCCCCAAGTGTTTTTTTTACTAACCTGCCTTTCAGCTGCATTCTATTTCTCCGTTCACTTCTCAGCCTTCGTCACATGTTTGTGGGACTATGGGTTAAAAAAAAAAGTTCCATTAGACTTTCTAACTTCTTGAGATCTCATGTCCCACAAACAGGCGGGGAAGGCTGAGATGAGACGTGAACAGAGAAACGGAATGAAGCTGAAAGGCAGGTTAGTAAAAAAAAAAAAAACACTTGGGGAAGGGGAGGGCATCTAGGCGGGGACAGGCACAGCTACCTTACCCTGCATGGCTTCGGCAGGTGTCTGGCAGGGGGAGGGAAGCAACTGGTCTACCACCATGCTAGTGTTGCCGCGTTTCTTCTCTACCCCATGCACAGGCCCCACCCCACCTCTCGCATGGAGCGCCCTGCTCCCACCACTCCCCCCACCCCACGCGGCACCTTCTTTCCAGCTCCAACGCGTCACTTCCTCCGCTGCTGTGTGGGATTAAAAATAAAGTTCAATCAATTCCAACTTTGCGAGATCTTTATTTTTCCCATGACTGATTGAACTTTTTTTTTTGCACATGGCAGCAGAGGCCTAAAATGAAAAGGTTTTATAAAACCCAGCTTTAAAAGCCACTTGTCCAGGAGATTTTGATGCAAGTTGCTCATGGACGGGACTGAAGGCCTAGGACTGGGGCAACGGTGCACGTGCCCACAGAGAGGGCTCTGCTTGCCACCTGTGGCATGCATGCCATAGGTTTGCCACTACAGACCTAGAGGATAGATGCTGAACTGGCTTCCAAATCAACTTGGATCTTAATAATGGAGAGTCTTGACACACATAGATACAGTGGTGGGATTCAAATATGTGAACAACTGGTTCTCTGTGTGGATGCCGCTTCCAGAAGTCCATTCTAGCAACAAAAAATTAGCTACCAGTTCTGCCGAAGTGGTGCGAAATGGCTGAATCCCACCACTGCATAGATACCATTGCACCCCATCTGTGCACACCAAGACTGTTCTTGTTGTGTTCTTTGTATTCCCCCCCCTTAATCCCCTATGCATATCCTGATCACCCATTAAGGGTGATTGCCCTTCACCATTGATCGCCCATTAAGGGTGATTGTCCTTCACCATTGATCGCCCATTAAGGGTGATTGCCCTTCTCCATCTGCATACAGTTTCATGCCCGTTGCTGGTTGGCTAACTAGCAACAGGGTCT
>NW_015408381.1:0-2221 GCF_001527695.2 Protobothrops mucrosquamatus
TTGTAAGAACTTCTGTGGCTACATTCCAAAGCTGCCTTCTGTGAAAGAAGTCCCACTGAAATAAATTGCCACATCTTTTGAGTAAATACAATTAAAGTTGGATTTTTATTTAGAAATCAGTAATGTCTGTATCTCTCTATCTTTGGTTTAAAGAAATAGGCAGACTTACAAGTTATAAGGAAACAAGAATGACTTCTTTCTCTAAGTTTTAAATCTTTTCAGCATTGAACAGCTGTATTAATCACTCTGTTCCAAATTATAGTCATCCCTAACATTTAAATTAACAACCACAACTATTCAGGAACTAGTTTAGGTGTCTTACTATAACTCTTAGATCTATCCTCTTTGTTTTAAACAAAATACTTTATACCTGTAGCAGTAAGCTAGTGATTCAAAGGTGCATTTATATTGCACTTCATGGTGAATGGTTTATAAATACTGCAGGTAAAGCAATTGAACTGTCTTGGAAATGTTGGATGGATTTTATTTTTCCAGGCATACATTTTACTAGCTATATAAATTTCAATGGGAGTAAGATTAATTTGGATTGAATCCAATTCTGTACGTTCTTTAATAAAACTTGAGGGTTTTTTTAAAAAAAAAATACATCTGATTGTTTTTCTTGGTCAAAAAGGTAGATAAAGATTGAAGTGAATTTTTACTAACATTAAATCTCCTCCTTAAATTGCTGTTTCTGCAAAATAATTAATTTTGAACATCTGGGTTGTTGCTCTCACTTTTGTGCACATTTCCTACAAATGAGAGAATGCATTCTGAAAACGCCTTTTATGCTTTTTAGTCATGAGATCACAGTTTTGTGCCAAAAGGTAGAAATTGTATTTCAAATAATACAGACGTATGAATATATTTTAAAGAGTGTCATAATGAGTGATATCATGTACTTTTCAAGACACCGGAATATGCTGGATGTGACTCCATTTGTATTTTTCACAATTTTTTAGGCACGAGCCCTGACTCCACAAACTGCAGAAACAGAGGCAATACGCTTTCTTGTTGGAACTCAGTCTCTTAAATATGATAACCAGGTAAACTTGTATGAATGTGGCACGAATGTAGAAAGATAATTGCTTTTAAAGCCTTTTAATTGAATAATATTTTTTTTCTGCCAAATTTTAAACAGAACTTTTGTTTATAAAATTAGATGTCGTGTGATTTGGGAGACTAAAAAGCCCTGTTTGTGGTACTACAGGTAGTCCTCCATTTACAACGGTTCATTTCATAACCGTTCAAAGTTACGACGGCACTGAAACAAGTGACTTTATGACCATTCTTCACACTTACAACTATTGAAGCATCCCCGTGGTCACGTGATTTACATTCGGATGCTTGACAACTGACTCACCTTTATGACAGCTATAGTGTCACGGGTCACGTGATCCCCTTTTGCGACCTTCCGACAAGCGAAGTCAACGGGGAAACCAGATTCACTTAACAACCGTGTTGCTAACTGAACAACTGCAGTGGTTCACTTAACAAATGTGGTGAGAAAAGTCGTAAAAATGGGGCAAACTTAACAAATTTCTCACTTAACATGCATTTTGGGCTCAGTTGTGGTTGTAAATTGAGGACTACCTATAGTTAAGACTTAGCTTAGAATGAGATTTGCAGCTCAGGCTTATCTACATCAGTGGTTCCCAACCTTTTCTATACCCCACACCCTAGAATGCTTCTGATATACTCTCGCACCCCTTAAAAAGTTCAAAATAACGGCAACGAATTATGCATATACACTATAATTTTGAAAACCCAAGTTTTTGCACTCCCTGGAATATCATCTCACACCCCCAGGGGATGCGGGCACCCCTGGTTGGGAACCCCTGATCTCCATGATTAACATGATTAAGTGTAGCAAGAATTAGAAACTTTGAGAGAGACATTCAAGGACAAAATGGAAATTTAGTAGATACTTGGAAGTGTAACGTTAGAAAATACTTTGGAGGAAGAGTCATTGTAACTTGAATGAGTGGGATCCTTTAGATTTAGAACAGGGATGCATCATAGCACTCCCATGTAACGCCGCTGTTGCGCGAGCTGCACTGGTTGCCAGTGGCCTTCCGGGTGCGCTTTAAGGTGTTAGTTACCACCTTTAAAGCGCTCCATGGCATAGGACCTGGCTACCTCCGAGACCGCCTTCTGCCACAGATTCCCTCCCATAGACCGGTACGCTCCCACAGAGTGGGTCTCCTCAGGGTGCCGTCGG
>NW_015408382.1:0-2221 GCF_001527695.2 Protobothrops mucrosquamatus
AAGAAGAAGAAGAAGAAGAAGAAGAAGAAGAAGAAGAAGAAGAAGAAGAAGAAGAAGAAGAAGAAGAAGAAGAAGAAGAAGAAGAAGAAGAAGAAGAAGAAGAAGAAGAAGAAGAAGAAGAAGAAGAAGAAGAAGAAGAAGAAGAAGAAGAAGAAGAAGAAGAAGAAGAAGAAGAAGAAGAAGAAGAAGAAGAAAGTTACTTATTCTCTCCAATTGGAATATTCTGCTTGGCGCCACCAATTTCTTCCATGACCAGATTGCAAATTGATTTTATTTAAATCATTGATTCATCACCCTGTTAAACAATGCTGGAAAGAAACAGAACATTTCCTTCCTTAGACAGGGTCCAACATATAAATCTGTATGGTGGAATCCTTATTAATGTGAGTTATTTGTTCTTGGCAAAAGCCCCTTCGCAAAAGTTGAAAATTCTGCCAGTATAGGTAGTCCTCAACTTACAACACACAACTAAGCCCTAAATTTCTGTTGTTAAGTGAGACAGTTGCTAAGTGAGTCCTGCCCCATTTCAGGACCTTTCTTGGCCCCTTTGTTAAGCAAGTCCTTGTTAAATTAGTAACAGGGTTGTTAACTGAATCTGGCTTGCCCACTGACTTTGCTTGTCAGAAGGGTGCAAAAGTGATCACATGACCCCAACTGGCGTAAGAACATGCCAGTTGCCAAGTGTCCAAATTTTGATCACGTGACCATGGAGATCTGCAACGGTTGCAAGTGTGAAAAACAGTCATACGTCATTTTTTTCAATGCTTTTGTAACTTCAAACAATCACTCAACAAATGGTTTTAAGTCAAGGACTTACAAAGAAGAGGGGAGGTCAAGCTATTCTCCAAAGCACCTGAAGGCAGGACAAGAAGCAATGGATGGAAACTAATCAAGGAGAGAAGCAACCTAGAACTAAGGAGAAATTTCTCGACGGTTAGAACAATTAATCTGTGGAACACCCTGCCTCCAGAAGTTGTGAATGCTCCAACACTGGAAGTTCTTAAGAAGAAATTGGACAGCCATCTGTCTGAAATGGTAGAGGGTCTCCTGCTTGAGTAGGTGGTTGGACTAGAAGACCTCCAAGGTCCCTTCCAACTCTGTTATTCTGCTAACAGAAAAAAAAATAAACAAGGGAGTCAAAAGATTTACGAATATTTACTATGATATTTTTGAAAGCAGATGTATGGGTAGCCCTTGACTTATGACTGGTCGCTCAGTGAACATTTGAAGTTGCAGCCTACCTGAAAAAAGGAGTCTGGACAAGCCTGATCAAAAGTTCTGACGGTCGCCTAATCCACTGTCAATGACTGCATTTGGGATGCTAAGTAAGACAGCCGCAGTTAAGGTCATTAACATCATATGGTTACTAAATGAATGCTTGTAAGCTGAGGACCATCTGTATGCTTTCATCTAGCTGGGACAAAGCAAGTTATATTCCTGTAAGAGACTGCGCCTGAAGCTGAGAAAAAACAAACAAACCAATATGTCTAAAATGCAAATGTTTTGCAGATGGGAGATCCCATTGCAGACAAACCCAATAAACTGCGTCTTAATCCACCGTGCAAATATTTCATGAAAAAGGCTTCAGAGAGCATCTCAGCCCCTTATGAACTCAGCAATAAAAGAGGATCAGAGGGCACCAATTTTATTTCTTATGGTTCTGTTCTCTAACCCCTGTCACTTGACATTCAAACTCATTAAAGCAAGCCTGTGCGAATTGTGCATTCCTTGATTGTGCTCGGCAGTTAAGGGACTTCCCAACTCTTGCCTATTCTGATGGGGATCCAGGCCTCAGCAATTGTTGTGGCTCCGTCTTGTGAGCCCCTCTTATCGGAGGAAGAAGGCTCCGAACATGAAGGAGAGGAGATGGCCAGGCCTCCCTCTCCAGGACCCTCCTCTTTGGCAATGCCTCAGGTGTCTCCCGACGGAGAAGAGATTGACCAGGAGCCAGGTGTTTCGGATAGTGATGAAGATAAGTTGTGGCTGGATCCACGCCAGCGTAGGAGCAACAAGCGTGCGCAGCAGAAAAGGAGACGTGCCAGAGATTAAGCTGAGTCACTGGACCACACCCCACAGGCTATAAAAGGGAGGTGGTGGCCATTTGGACTCTGTGACGGACAAAGCTGAATCTCTGGTGAAGTAGTTTGCTGTGGACTTAATTTTCTAACTGTGTGTATTGTTTTTTGTTCTCTGAGTAAAAGTCTTGGCAGGCAGCTACGGA
>NW_015408383.1:0-2221 GCF_001527695.2 Protobothrops mucrosquamatus
AGCAAGGAGATCCGGAATCATCCGGATCTCGGGGGGTAGTTCGTTCCAGAGGGTAGGGGCACCCACAGAGAAGGCCCTCCCCCTGGGGGTCGCCAGCCGACATTGCTTGGCCGACGGCACCCTGAGGAGGCCCACTCTGTGGGAGCGTACCGGTCTGAGGGAGGGGATCTGCGGCAGAAGGCGGTCTCGGAGATAACCGAGTCCTATGCCATGAAGCGCTTTAAAGGTGGTAACTAACACCTTAAAGCACACCCGGAAGGCCACTGGCAACCAGTGCAGCTCGCGCAGTAGCGGTGTCACATGGGAGCGACGACTCCCTCCCAACACCGCCCGCGCGGCCGCATTCTGGACCATTTTCTCAGGATCATGCAACAGTCTTCCTCCACTGCAGCACAATCTCAAGAAAAGATGAGCTTGGTTACAAAGAAGTCACAGATAGATGCTTCCTGTACATCTCCAATATTCTGGAGCCCCTTTTTGCCTTGAAATTCAAAGCACCTAAGGGCCCAAGCATTATCTTCTGACTCAACAGGAGCAATAAACCCAAGCTGGTTGTAGCACTTTCATAAGATGGAAAATCTTCCTTCAAGCAGAATAGATTTTTTTAATCAAGTATTGGAGGGAGATGGAGAAATACAGTGTTTTAAGAAAAAGGCATTTCTGTAACAAATTGTCAAAGGTATGGGCTATTGTTCCATTTCTGTAGAGCTATCTGAGTGCTCATGCCCATAAACAATTTCTTTAAAAAAGGTAAAATACCTCTGGAATGTATCTTTATATGGAGGCTATATGTGCAATATGGGCAGCATCTAAGAAGCTTCTCTGTCCTTCATATTCAACCTAGGTGTTTCTGCTTGTAGTGGTACTGCCTAAGCTTCTAGGGTTTTAAAAATGTTTTCCAGGCCAGAAATGCTACAAAACCCTGAAAAAAAAATTAGATTGACCAGAATTTGATAGGCAGCAATAAACACAAAATGGTAAAGTTGTCCAGTTTAAGACTACTCTTACAACCCTGAACCCATGGAAAATCATTGCCTATTTTCCACCTGAAAAATAACATCACAGGGAAAAAAATAGCATGTTTATTTCCCTTAAAAATGGTTATTAGGCTGTTTTGGGGAAGGAAAAAAGATTATATGAAGATCCGTGAAGTAAAGACCAAAATCATAATGAGTGCTTCACTCAAGTCTCGGAACAGCATCACTGTGGACAGTAGAAAAGCTATCTAAAAATAGTATCCAAAGCCTGTTCTGAAAGACAACATCTTGTCCGACATCTTCTAGTTCACAGTTCCTCTCATGAGGCTTCCAGGGAATATCAAATGACTTCATATACAGCCATAACTTCTCTATGAACCCTTGTTGGCACCTGAAGGATGTGGCTGCCCAATGGAACATCTTTTGGCCATAATGTGGTTTGGGGGCATTTCCAGATGATTTAAATACCAACTAAATCCTTTTTACATAGTGCTAGTGTTGAATGTGACCGAGTGCCAAAAGCACAATTTCCTGTGATCTAGCTGGAGAAGCAAATGCTGAAAGTCACAGCTGCATTCCAACTTGGAATTATGCAGGTTGTGCAGGTGTACAATTATGAGTTGCATGAAAACACAAGGGGAATAATAATCTTTATATTGCAATATTCACACATCAGAAAAGGTGAAAAAAGGATCTTTGCTGATGCTGCTTTGAAATGTTTGCTCAAAGTTAACACTCTTCTGTGTGAAGGAAATGTTGGGCAAGAGTCAAGATATTTCAAGCGTTACATTTTCATGTTAACATATGAGTAGAAGGCTGTGTAGCTCCACCTTCGATACTACATAAATAATTTGGTTCTTCTTTCCCATTTCCATATGCTGTGCACCAACAGGTATAAGGGTAAGGCCTTCCTATCATGAACGTTGTATTTAATCTCTTAAATTTCAAGAGTTTTTTTTAATTATATTTGGTTTTATAAAAAGGCACCCGGTTTGGGACAAAGGATCTATGTCACTGTTCATCAGCATTTCAATGAGGATATATTTATGGATATCTTATTTATCCACTCCATATCTGCAATACTTTATTTGGAGGAACAATTTTTATTATATTACACAGTAATGGAAGCATAGGGAACTAATTCTTGACCACAGAAACACTCAATAGGGGAAAATCTCAGGGAATTGGCAAGTACTCTGTATTTTCCATAGAAACAAAACAGCTATTTTCATACATTTAGTATT
>NW_015408384.1:0-2220 GCF_001527695.2 Protobothrops mucrosquamatus
AAAAGCCACTTTTATCAGCCAGATTTTACCTCTCGTCTCTGTAAGTTTTTTTTCTAGCAGATGCCTCTCCCCAAAGCCTTTGAACATAATTTAAAACTCAGTGCAGATGTCTCACTTGACTAATTATAGCAATTGGCAGTTACTCTGCACTGCCAATCAGCAGCAGCAGCAACAGCAAATAAGTTCAAGAGAAAAGTACGGTACTTTTCTCTAAATAAACCATTGGTTTACTTGAGACTAGGTAGTCATATTTTGGGTTTCAGGCTGAAAAATTTCCAACTCTTTCAGGAGTTGCTGGAAATTAAGCTTAGACCTTTGACTACAGAACATGTCCTAAGCCACAATTGTTTCCAGTGTTAGCATTTGGTCCACCTAAGTGTTAATTTAGTATGTGCTCATTAAGCTAATTTTCAAGGTTCAGTAGCCACTTTTCTGATATTTAGTTTAGAAAGATTTAGGGGTATCTCTCACTCCTCCTTGCCTAAAATTATATTCTGTGGATCCACTGAATTAAAGAACTAAGTTGGTGTGATTTTTTTGATTCGATGGCACCCTTCACAAAGAAACTTTGACCATAGGAACCAATTAAGCCATATAAAGCTATTCATTAAAGAGAATCTGGAAAAAGTATTTCAGTTAGACTCTTCATTTAAACTATCCTAGATTGAAATCTTGGAAATATACCTCTGTACTTGACTTCAGGTATCAAAAGCATATGGCTTGAAATGGAGTACAAATTTAGAATTGCTGCATCCTTTGTAGGGATTTTGCTACAAGAATGACTAGCAGAAGTTAACAACTTTTCACATTTTAGGAGACTAGAACATGTTGTTCTATTGCTGCCCTTGTTTTGATCCCAAGAAAATGACCCTTTCTAATGGAGCTTGTGATCTTCAGTGTTGAATCCTGCAGTTCAATTTACAGATCTTAGAAGCTGAAGCATTTTTTTTACTTCAAACTTTGTGCTGTCTTCTTTGTTCACCTTCTTGTTATTTTCCTTGCCATCTAAATTACTCTTGTTCACTTGCTGTGCCAGCAAGGGAAGGGGATAAACATCCAACCTCAAAATTGCGTTGCCAACCCATCAGAAACACAAACTTTTGACTGTTTAGGAAGAGTGTATCAGAATAAACACTGCCAGTTATTTTTTCTGCCCTTCTGTTATTTTTTCTCCTGAAGTTATAAACTGCTTGACAGTTTGTAGTCTTGGTAACACATCCCGCAAGGTACATGAAATGACGATTCAAAAGACTTGCCAGCATTCATTGCTTTGTGAATTCTCATTTAAAATTAATGTAACTTGTATTTTTATCTATAACTTCCATCAGGTCAGGGAATTGATATAGTGATACAAGAAGGAACATAGCAATACTACATCTCACTAAGATTTCTTTGGAGTATCATGCAGCACAGTCCTTAGCATAGTGGGGACCGAGGAACTCCATATCTAAAACATATCTCACTTAAGGGGCCTCACTAAGCATATCTTCCAGTAGACTCTCAGAATTCAGGGGTCAAGCAGCAAAGAACCCAGAATGATTCTTAGATCTGGTGATGAAATTCCATTAACTTGCCTGAATATACCCATTGATTTAGCTTGATATCTCCTTAGATCTTGGCTCCAAACATCATTCAGTCCCTCACTCTTACAGCCGCTCCAACACAAATGGCCCTTGGTTATTATGTTTCTGTGTTTTTTTAAAAAATCAGTTTGAGAAGGAATTTGCAGTCTAGAATTTGGAAGAAACAAAAAAGTATTTGCCCTGATTTTCATTCAAAATTGAATCTGCCTTTTGCAATTTAACTTTGCAAAGTGGAATTGCAAAAACATGTTGTTAAGTCCAGAGAATAATGGCGCTTGAGACGAAGCATTTCTAACAAGTCTTTATTCTCTGCTTCCATTCTACGAACAACCCGAGCAGAGGCACGCAGGCCTCTATTTATACCTTCTGATCCCCGGGCAAGTTCAACCAATCATGAGGCGGTCTTTTCCCGCCTTGCGCATGCGCGCAAGGCCGGCACCACTCAGTCTGGTCCCGGGCAGCTTTTGCAAATGCCCGGGACTCTTGCAACGTCCCGAGCCTGCTTTTGCAGGCTCAGGACACAACACCCCTCCCCCCTAGATGAAATAATACGGCGCCCACATGGACGCCATCATAGTGATGGTTATATGTTAACTGATAAGTTAAGTTACACAGTGTGTGTATGATGTGGAACTGT
>NW_015408385.1:0-2220 GCF_001527695.2 Protobothrops mucrosquamatus
AGCTTTTGTCCGTCACAGAGGTCCAAATGGCCACCACCACCCTTTTATAGCCTGTGGGGTGTGGTCCAGTGACTCAGCTTAATCTCTGGCACGTCTCTTTTTCTGCTGCGCACGCTTATCGCTCCTACGCTGGCGTGGATCCAGCCACAACTTTTCTTCCTCATTATCTGACACACCTGGCTCCTGGCCAATCTGAGAACCACCTGGCTCCTGGTCAATCTCTTCTCTGTCGGAAGACACCGGAGGCTTTGCCAAAGAGGAGGGTCCTGGAGAGGGAGGCCTAGCCATCTCCTCTCCTTCATGTTTGGAGCCTTCTTCCTCCGATAAGAGGGGCTCACAAGACGGAGCCACAACACAACCTTCCATTCAGGTTGTGGCTATGAAAGAAAACTCTCCATCATGTAAGTAGAGTTGGAGACAATGTGTGGGAAAAGTACCATTGCTAATACTACAATATATTTACCCCACATCCATAGATGATAATTTCCCAGCTCTGGGGAATTCTGAGAGTTGAAGTCCTCCCATCTTCAAGTGCCTGAGGTTGAGAAACTCTGATCTATAGTATTTAAATTGAATTTGGCTCTTACCTTCTTGTGGACCAGTTTCACTATGCCTGTGCATGAGAACAATCAAAACTTGTATCAAGTTTCCTACAGCCTTCTGTTTGAGAGAAAGAGAAGAAGGTGGCTATCATAGACAAGTATCTCTCAACCTAAGCCACTTTTAGATGAATGTACTTCAGCTCCCAGACAGTTGAAGTCTACACATGTTAAAGTTGCTGAGGTTAAGAAACACTGTCATAGATCCTTAAGGGGCTACAACAAAGAAGGGGGGGCAACCTATTCCCCAAAGGATCTGAAGCATCCACATTGTATTCCCCTTCCTCATTTCTGTTAAAACAAATGGATTGATTTGGAGTGAGACAAAGAAAAGTTGATGGGCAAAACAAAATGTGTCCTATTAACTGTTTTGTTATATATGCACTTCTTTCTACAAATAAACATTAAGCTAAACATTGGTATGTCTAGTTTAATGAAAAGAAGGACTAGAGGTAATATGATAGCAGTATTATAATATCTAAAGGCCTGCCACAAAGGTCAATCTAGTTTCCAAAACACCTGAAGGCAGAAGAAGAAGCCATGGATGGAAATTAATCAAGCAGAGAACCAAGCAAGAACTAAGGAGAAATTTTCCGGCAATAAGAACAATTAATCAGTGGAATGGCTTGCCTCCAGAGGTTGTGGGTACTCCATCAATGGAGGTTTCTAAGAAGAGATTTCACACTATTTGTTTGAAATGGTGTAGGGCAGGGGTGTCAAACTGCCGGCCCACGGGCCGGATGCATCATGGTGAAATTGCGCCTACCCCATTGCCGGCAATGGAAAAAAAAGTCACGACACATTACAACACATCATGTGACATTGTGAGTTTAACACCCCTGGGATAGGGTCTCCTGATTGAGCAAGGGGTTGGACTAGAAAACCTTAAATGTCCCTTCCAATTCTGCTATCCTGTTATCACTTTTAGCCCAGCCCTCTATACAATCATGAGGGAAGGCAGCTTTCAAGAGAGAAAATCTATAGCCTTGGATTCTTGGGTATAGATTAAGGTTCTGCTTGTGTTACCACTATGGAATTTTGCCCAGAATTCATAGGATACACATTGTTGTTGTTAATTGCGAAGTCGTGTCCGACCCATCGCGACCCCATGGACAACATTCCTCCAGGTTTTCCTGTCCTCTACCATCTTCTGGAGTCCATTTAAGCTCACGCCTACTGCTTCAGTGACTCCATCCAGCCATCTCATTCCCTGTCGTTCCCTTCTTCTATTGCCCTCGATCTTTCCCAGCATTAGGCCCTTCTCCAGTGAGTCCTTCCTTTTCATTAGGTGGCCAAAGTACTTGAGTTTCAACTTCAGGATCTGGCCTTCTAAAGAGCAGTCAGGGTTGATCTCCTCTAGGACTGACCGGTTTGATCGCCTTGCAGTCCAGGGGACTCGCAGGAGTCTTCTCCAGCACCATCGTTCAAAGGCCTCAATTCTTTGGCGCTCAGCCTTTCTTATGGTCCAACTTTCACAGCCATACATTGCAACTGGGAAAACCATGGCCTTGACTATACGCACTTTTGTTGGCAGGGTGATGTCTCTGCTTTTTAGTATGCTGTCTAGATTTGCCATAGCTTTCCTCCCCAGGAGCAAGTGTCTTTTAATTTCTTGGCTGCA
>NW_015408386.1:0-2220 GCF_001527695.2 Protobothrops mucrosquamatus
ATTAAAACTGGAGTTGCCATGACCCAGACCATGCTATCAACAGATGTCTAGCTGCTGCAACAGCAGCTCAGTTGCTCCTGCCACTTCCCCTTCTAATGGAAGGGAATTACCCCTGCTGACACAGGCCATGCAGTACCAGGCAGGAAACACTCCCCGGACCTTCAGCTTGTTCCTGAAGGACTCAGCTTTCAAGGGGGATTCAACCTCAGCAAAGCATTGCTGGACAATGATTTCCAGATGGTCAGCATGCACCTTTCTCTTTCTCCTCTGTAGTGGTATGAAAAATATAAAGCAGGCAGGCAAACAGGTAAGTCTAGTCCAGTGTTTCCCAACGGAGCAACTTTGAGATGTACAAATTTCAGCCCCCAGAATTCTTAGCAACAATCCTATTGGCTGCAGAATACTGAGCATTAAAGACCACACAACACAGGTTGTGAAACATTAGTATAGTCCAAGAAAGGAGAATACCTCTCATAAACAAAACAGGAGTATTCTCCAGTTTTGATACTCCATTGATTTGCCCAGAATACTAACATACCAGATATGCTTCTCCCAATCTTTGAAGTGTTTATTGTTATTCTTATTAGAATCAGAAGAAGAATATTTTCACCTTGTGAGGAATAATTCTTGCCCGCTAGGATTGGTAGAAAGGCTGCAGTACCTACACAAACTTGCCTGAGACTAAGTTCCCCCAGAATTCAGCAGGATAAACAGGCACACTTAGGATCACACTGCTAGGTGCTTAAGATTATAACTAAATTAACTGATCCCAATGTGTCCCGCTATATAAATTGAAAGGCTTTGTTGGTCTGACAGTAAAATAATTTGAAAGACATTGTCTTTCTGATGTGAAAGAATCACTAAAATGTCTCCTGATCTGTAATATTTCTATTGGTTATGGGGTGAATATGGCAGTTCCAGGTTCAAAAGCAAAGAAACTCAAATGGGTTATCCCTCTCAGAATAAAAATAAAGCTGAGAGAAGACAAGGATTGGCAGATGAATTTCTTCATGTCAAAGAAAGTATACACACACATACCCCAGAGCGTTCTCATTCCATCATAGCTACCTATCTTCACAATTTCAGGAAGAGTTGGAAACCTTTTGGGAGGAAATCAGGAAAAGGCATAAATGATCAGGAGAGAGATCTGGTTTCAGTCCCACACCACCACCACCGCCCTTTCTCTTTCTCTTTCTATCTCACCACACCATTTCCCTGCTTCTTTCAGCTTCCCTGGTCCTGCTCCATAGCTCTTCCAGCCTGCTTCTTGCTTTTTCCCAACCAATCACAATACGTACAGTCCATGTGATATTTTAGGAGGCCAGCAGAATCACCAGCATCTCAAGGATAGGAGAAAAACACATTGATGTGGCTATGAGGAAGACTCCTTAATTATTCCATTATTCATTCGCTTCCAACTGTTGGTAGCCTGAAGGATGTCATTTTGCTAAGATTGCCTTTTTCTTTAAATCCTTGTAAGCTCATTATTGATAGCAGCTTGCCATCTTGGTTTTTGTTGGCCCCATTTTTGATTTCCTTCCAATTTTCCAAGCTTCAAGGTCAGGGGTATCAAACTGCCGGCCTGCAGGCCAGTTTCATCATACCGAAGCCGAGCGCACCCCATTGCCAGCAATGCAAAAAGAGTCGCGATACGTCACAACATGTCATTTGACATGGCAAGTTTGACACCCATGTTCAAAGTCCTCTTTAATTATTCTTGCCTTCACATGAAGTGTCTAAATATTAAAGATTTGCTTCATTATTTAGTGCTTTCTGTGAACAATTTGTTTCATTTGATCTAGTACTGAATAATTAATTCTTATGGTCAGGGATATTCTCAACAATTTTCTCCTGCACTAATATTCAAAGTCACAGATTACCTCTCACCGGCCGATACGCTCCCACAGAGAGGGTCTCCTCAGGGTGCCGTCAATCAGACAATGTTGGTTGGCGACCCCCAGGGGGAGAGCCTTCTCTGTTGGAGCCCCCACCCTCTGGAACGAGCTGCCCCCAGAGATCCAGTTGATTCCGGATCTCCCCTCCTTCCGCCGCGCCCTCAAGACATGGTTGTTTCAGCAGGCAGGACTGGCCTAGGGATATTTTAAACTGGTTTTTAATTAATTTTAAAACATGAATAGGCCTATTATATATATCTTTTAATTGATTTTAAATTTTGTAGATTTGTATTGATTGTTCTGTTTTTTAATTGGCTGTAAGCCG
>NW_015408387.1:0-2220 GCF_001527695.2 Protobothrops mucrosquamatus
CGGCTTCTTTTTAGTCCTCCACAACAGAATTTCTCAACCTCAGCAACCTGAAGATGTGTGGACTTCAGCTCCCAGAAGTCAGTTCACGCATCTTCAAGTTGCTGAAGTTGAGAAATACGGTGCTGTAGAGTTGAGGCAAGTTTTTTAGACCACAAGAAATCTGTGTCTTTGCAAAGTTTGAAAAAAAATCCCCCCTCCATCAAATGGGGGGGGGGGGAAGCATCTGAAAAGATTTCTGAAAAATTGGAGGGAGCTCTGAGCTGTGAAAAGGATGTGTATTTGTGCACATTTAGCCAAGTGGTTGCCTCTTTCTCTGAAATAGGCTGATAAAAAAGAGGGACAAATCTAGACGTTTTTGCATTATTCTGGATTTAGAATCATTAAGTCTCCGCTTTCCAGCAAATTTTGAACATGCATGAACCAAGATCTTTGTCTGCATCTCTACATTCACTAGGCACCATTATTAACACTGTTAAAGATAAACTTTTCAGGAAAAAAAACCCAATGTAAAATCTGAACATGCAAACTATAGAGCGATTTTTTAGGCTAACCAACGAACTTCCCAGATGACTGAATCTGTCACTTTTGGTTTCTCTAATTGTGTGTCTTCGCCTTTGAGTCAGTTTATGACTCCTGGCTTGGACTAGTCCCTGCACTTTTCTTATAAGTGCTTTGCCATTACCTTTTCTCCTAAAAAATGAGAAGAGTGTGACTGGCTCAAAGTCACCCAGATGACTTTGTGCCTACAGTGGGACTAAAACTCACTGTATCTAGACCAGTGGTTCTCAACCTTTTTAATGCCACGACCCCAACCGGTCGTAAGTCGAGGACTAAACCGGTCGTAAGTCGAGGACTAAACTGGTCGTAAGTCGAGGACTACCCAACCGGTCATAAGTCGAGGACTTTCCCTGCCCGGGAGCGCCACGCATGCGTGGTTCCGCCCCCTGCGCCGGCCGAGGCGTAGCTGGCAAGCGGCAGAGACGGAGCAGGCCGACCACCAGCTGGCCCAGCCCAAGGGAGGTAAGGCACCCGCCGGAAAAGGGGAAAAAAATGGCGGACAAAACAAATGGTGGACAAAAAAAATGGTGGACAGCCTTGCTTGGCGACCCCCATGAAATGGTCGATCGACCCCAAATGGGGTCCCGACCCACAGGTTGAGAACCACTGATCTAGACTATTGCCTTCACCAGTACATCAAGCTGACTCTGGCTCATCCTAATTGAGCAGCAACTGATTGACAGTTACTTTGTGCTCAGCTACAGGCCTCAAAGGAAAAGTGCTGATAAGGAATGAGTTCTCTTAAGCAATATAGACTTGCTCTTGGTCAAACTAGTTTAGATTAATCCCAACTATATAGAATCAAGTGATGGGAAGGTTGGTCCTCTGAAAATGCTTTACTGTTTCATGACAGAGATGATTCCGTAATTACAAATATTTGCTGTCTGGGCAAATAATATATTGGAAGGGGACCATCACCACCACCCATATAAAATCAGGCTTGGCTCCCTTCTAAAAATTGTAGTCAGGAGGGACAGATCTCCTATGCCCTACGGCACTTCTGGAAATGAGAAAATGTTTTTATTACCATTAGCAATTCATTCATTCAATCAGTCAATCAATCAATTAGACTAGAGCTGGAAGGGACCTTGAAGTCTAATCCCCTGCTCAGGCAGGAGACTCTTCAGACAGGTGGCTGTCCAGTTTTTTCTTAAAAAAAATTCCAGTGATGTAGCGTCTATGACTTTTGATGGCAAGCTGTTCCATGGTTTAATTGTCCTAACTGTTAGGAAGTTTCTCCTTAATTCCAGGTTGCTTCTATAATCATAAATCACATTTTTTCACTCCAATTGAATAAGAAAAACATGAAATGGCTTTATATTTGGCTTTCCATAACATTTAGTGAGCATGCATGAGACTTCCATGATGTGTTCCTTGGGTGCCCTGTTTGTTGTCTGTATCAGCCTTCTCCAAAATGCCAACCTTGCGAAAATATGTTTTTGGTGCAGTTCCCAGAAGCCATGCTACACATCCTCTTCACGACTTGTTTTCCTTGTTACCTTCTGGGAGGAGGCTTCGTGGTATCCGAAGCAGAACATCCAGATTCAGCCAGAGTTTCATTCCATACAGCATTAACCTTGCGAACTCTCAAGCTTCCTCCTTCCGTTATATATTCAAGATGGACAATATTTAATATTTATTGCTACGTATATGTAGGGATGT
>NW_015408388.1:0-2219 GCF_001527695.2 Protobothrops mucrosquamatus
CGGGTGGAAACTAATCAAGGAGAGAAGCAATCTAGAACTAAGGAGAAACTTCCTGACAGTGAGAACAATTAACCAGTGGAACAACCTGCCTCCAGAAGCGGTGAATGCTCCAACACTGGAAGTTTTTAAGAAGAGACTGGACAGCCATTTGTCCGAAATGGTATAGGGTTTCCTGCCTGAGCAGGGGGTTGGACTAGATTACCTTCAAGGTCCCTTCCAACTTTACTATTATTATTATTATTATTATTATTATTATTATTATTATTATTATTATTATTATTATTATTATTATTATTATTATTATTATCCCTGTTGGCATGCATGCCATTGCCAAAGAGGGACGCAGGGTAGGGCTGCTCCCCTCCCCCTCTCCATGCATGCAGAGTCCGGGAACAGCTGCGAGAGCTGGGTGGGGAGAGGCTATAAAAGGAGCAAGATTGGCGGGAGCAGCATTTGGTGCAGACAGCACAGTGAATGAGCATCAGCGACCAGTGGTGAGTTTCAGGGGCGGTGGTGGCGGCGGCGACAGCAATGGTTGGGAGAGGGGATTGGGTTCTGGCCCCTTTTACCTCATCCAAGGGCCGGGGAGAAGTTGGCTGCCCAACCTTGTGCACGGCAATGGCGGTGGTGGTGGCGGCCCGGGCAGGCTCTGGTAAGCCAGGCAGGGCTGAGGAGCCAGCCAGCCAGCCAGCCAGCCAGTGAGAGCAGGGTTGGATGGGGGGGATCGGGATCTGGCCCCTTTTACCTTGTCCAGGGGCTGGGGAGAAGTTAGCTGCCTAGCCTCATGCACGGCAAGGGTGGTGGTGGTGGCGGCAGCAGCAGCAACAGTGGCCCAGGCAGGCTCTGGTAAGCCAGGCAGGACTGAGGAGCCAGCCAGCCAGCCAGCGAGAGCAGGGTTGAGTGGGGGGGGGCATCGAGATCTGGCCCCTTTTACCTCGTCCACAGGCCGGGGAGAAGTTAGCTGCCCAGCCTCATGCACAGCAATGGCCGCAGTGGCAGCAGCAGCAGTGGCAGCCCGGGCAGGCTCTTGTAAGACAGGCAAGAGAGAGGAGCCAGCCAACCAGCCAGTGAGAGCAGGGTTGGGTGAGGGGATTGGGATCTGGCCCCTTTTACCTCATCCAGGGTCCGGGGAGAAGTTGGCTGCCCAGCCCCATGCACGGTAATGGCGGCGGTGGTGGTGGCAGCCCTGGCAGGTTCTGGTAAGCAAAGCAGGGCCAAGGAGCCAGCCAGCCAGCGAGCAAGAACAGGGTTGGGTGGGGGGATCGGGATCTGGCCCCTTTTACCTCATCCAGGAGCCGGGGAGAAGTTAGCTGCCCAGCCTTGTGCATAGCAATGGTGGCGGGCAGAAGCAGCAGCAGCAGTGGTTTAAGAATAAGCAAATGAATGTTGGCTTTGCAGGAATTTTTTCCCCCTAGCATATGCTGAAAGTACGCTAGCTGAACTTCAATCATCAGTCAGACACCCACACTTTCCTAAAATCTAAACACCATAGATTTTCAGTGGGAGAAGCACATCATTACTAAAGACATTAAATAAAAATTATAGTGTCAACAGGTGATTTAAACATGAATACTTCTGTAAGGTATTCATTAACATGGGGGTCAGACTAGATTCATAGAATATATAGAAAATATTATAATTCTGTATTGACTGGACACTATTAACTAAGAAAGGTGAAAAAACAAAAAATAGTAGATTGCCTTTATTTTTACTTCCTGTAAATACTTTGTGGTTATTTAGACATACAGTATGCTTTATATCGTTATCGTGTGTAAATACCCAACTTCTTTTCAACTTTAGTTCTTTCATTGATTAAGATGTTGCTTAGCTGAATCTATTTATGTTTCCACCTCCAAAATATTTCCTGTGTCTCTATCTGCCACACAACTCTGAAGCACAATAAAACTGCACTCGTACTTAACTGGTGGCAAGATGTTCTTTATTTCAAATGCAATTCTTTTTTTTTCTCCGAATGTTGTTTTTATAGATATGGTTAAAGGTTTTAGAATGGTCTTCATAGCCTGCAGACGTGGGTCTCATTGAAAATGTGTGGGGAGATCTCAGACATGCAGTGCATGCAAAAGACTTAAGCATATCAATAATCGTAAATAGTAACATTAAGAATATTAATAATAAGAAATATTAAGGACATTTCTGTCCTATAAGAGTTCTGCAAGTTGGGGAGGGGAATCCAAGGATTAGAAGATAAAGTTGCTTAT
>NW_015408389.1:0-2219 GCF_001527695.2 Protobothrops mucrosquamatus
GTGGTCACGGCAGTTCCTTCTGGGACTTCACTTCCCAGAGTTCCCCACTCTGCCATGCATTTCCGATATTGGCCAGGGGATTCTGGGAGTCCACCCCTCTTAAAGAATGCTGGCTGGGGGATTCTGGGATTTGAAGTCCACTCATCGTAAAGCATGCTGACTGGGGGATTCTGGGAACTGAAGTCCATTCATCGTAAAGCATGCTGGCTGGGGGATTCTGGGATTTGAAGTCCACTCATCGTAAAGCATGCTGACTGGGGGATTCTGGGAACTGAAGTCCATTCATCGTAAAGAATGCTGGCTGGGGGATTCTGGGATTTGAAGTCCATTCATGGTAAAGCATGCTGACTGGGGGATTCTGGGAACTGAAGTCCATTCATCGTAAAGAATGCTGGCTGGGGGATTCTGGGAACTGAAGTCCATTCATCGTAAAGAATGCTGGCTGGGGGATTCTGGGATTTGAAGTCCATTCATCGTAAAGCATGCTGACTGGGGGATTCTGGGGACTGAAGTCCACCTGTCTTCACGAGTGCTGGCTGGGGGATTCTCTTCAATTAACCAGGGGAACGCCTTGCCACCAGAAGAGGCTGGACAACCACTTGTCTGGAATGGGATAAGGTTTCCTGCCTGAGCAGGGGGCTGGACTAGAAGACCTCCAAGGTCCCTTCCGACTCTGCTCTTCTGTTGAAAGCAGAAGCAACCTCCGCTCCCGTCCACCTTCCCAGCCCCACCAACTGCAGGAGGAGAAGAACCGAAAAGGCAAAAATCCTCATTTTTCTTCTGCTCCCAACAGGCCCAGAGAGAGAGAGAGAGAGATCGGCTGTTCCCTCCAGGCCAGCTTGGCTGATCTTTCTCTCCCGAATCCCGGCCAAAATTCTGGCGCTCCGGTTGTTCTTGGCAAGGACTCGGTGACATGGCCATTTTCTTTTGACTGTCTTTCTTTTTTTTTTTTTAAGGCCCCGGTGAAGAAAAGCAGAAAAGGCTTCTGCAATATGGCCCCACCTCCCCATTTCTGGAGGGCGAGGGGGATAAGAAAAAAAAATAAGATTTATTTTATTTTATTTTTAAAAAAAAGCCCGCTGGGAGAAAAGAAAACGGGAGGACTTACATTTGGACGGGGTTGCCCGGGACGCCGTCTTGGTAGCCTTCGGGTCTGCTGGCCGAGGTCCTGTCCAGGGGCCACACCCAGGTGGTCAAGACCAGCCCCATGGCGTAGAGGCTCGCCAAGCCTGAGGCCGGGAGAATTAGGTCAGCCCGACGACGCCAGGAAAATTGAAGAGAGGGAAGAAGGAAGCCTGCGAGCCAAGTCTTTCCTTCCCTGCATCCCTCGTTAATCCTGCAGGCTCCTTCTCGGCCGTTCCCACCGCTGATGGGCAGGGGGGGGCGTGGGGGGAAAGGGTTCCCCCTGCAGTCTTGGGGGGGGCTGGGTCTAATGTTTCAGGAAGTTTTCTAGCCCTCCTGGGAAAATGGGTGGAATCAGCGGAACGGTTTGCCTCCTTCGCTGGAGATGTTTAAGAAGAGGTTTTATCTGGGACGGTCTAGGCCGTCTCCTGCCTGAGCAGGGGGTTGGACTACATGACCTCCAAGGTCCCTTCCAACTCTGTTATTCTGCTATTCTTTTTTTTCCCTCCCTCCCTTCCTTCCTCCCTCCCTCCCTCATCACTGGAGGTTTCCAAGAAGAGACTGGACAGCCATTTGTCAGAAATGGGATAGTGTTTCCTGCTTGAGCAGGGGGTTGGACTAGAAGACCTTCAAGGCCCCTTCTAACTCTGTTATTCTATTATTCTGCCTTCCTTCCTTCCTTCCTTCCTTCCTTCCTTCCTTTTCTTCCTTCCCTCCCTTCCTCCTTCCCTCCTTCCTTCCTTCCTTCTTCACCACTGCAGGTTTTCAAGAAGAGACTGGACAGCCATGTGTCTGAAACGGGGTAGTCTTTCCTGCTTGAGCCGGGGGTTGGACTGGAAGACCTCCAAGGTCCCTTCCAACTCTGCTATTCTGTACAGGTAATCCTTGACGTAGGACAGCAACGGAGGCTAAAATTTCTGCAGCTAAGCAGGACAGTTAAAGTGAGGTTTCCCCCCCATTTTATGACTTTTCTGGCCACAGCCGTTAAAGTGACTCCCTGGGGTTGTGAAGTCAGTCCCACGGTCATTAAATGAACCAAGCTTCCCCATTGACTCTGCTTGTCAAAAGAGGATCCCGTGACCCCAGGAGACGCGGCG
>NW_015408390.1:0-2219 GCF_001527695.2 Protobothrops mucrosquamatus
AAGGCCCATCTATTCCGTGCGGCCGGCCTGGCGTAGTTTGGATTGTGTTTCAGTGGGGGGTTTTGTATGGGTGTGTTTTTAGAACAGGCCTATTATTCAATTCGATTTTAAAACAGAAACTATTTATTTATTCGTGGTTTTTAGTATCGCCTGTTCACCGCCCTGAGTCCCGCAAGGGAGATAGGGCGGTATATAAATTCAATAAATAAATAAATAAATAAATAAATAAATAAATAAATAAATAAATAAATAAATAAATAAATAAATAAATAAATAAATAAATAAAAAACTTGATGACAAAAAAAAGGAAAAAAGTGATAAAGTACAGGTAGTCTTTGACTTACAACAGTTCGCTTAGTGACTGTTCGAACTTACAATGGCACTGAAAAAAGTGCCCCTCAAGCCACAGCCGAGCAAGACACCTGCCTGCCCGCCTGGCCGCGCTCTTCCTCCTGTCCGAGGTTTTCATTGTGAGCATTTCTGTTGAAGATTGGCAGTGGGGGTGGGGTGGGGGGTGTTTGGTTTTTATTCCCCCCCGTCTGCTGGGTGGTTGCAGCAGGTTTTGGTCACTTCACATGACCCTCGGACACTGTGACCGTCATAAATATGAATCGGTTGCCAAGCATCTGAATGTAAATCACAAGACCCTGGAGATGTTGCAACATTCCAGCTGATCGGCGCTTCTTCAGGGCTCAGCAGAAGCACCGGGATCAGCGCCAAGCTCCAGCCGGATCCTGGCGCTGATTCTGGCGCTTCCACTGAGTCCTGACAGTCCCGAAGAAGCACCGATCAGCTGGAAAGCGGCACTGATCCTGGCCCGTCCGCTGAGCCCTGACAGCCCTGCAGCTCCAGCCGTTTCTCGCTCAGGCTTGTGCGATGCGGCCAATGGTTCAGCTCATTCCCCTCCCCCGCTACCACTTTTCTATGTACCACCTGTGGTACCACAGGTGGTACCACAGGTGGTACCCGTACCACTGGTTGAAAAGCCCTGGCCTAGGTCATCAGAATGAGGAAGACTAGCCCAAAGATTGATTGGGTTTTTTCAGGTAATCTCTAAAACTTTGATACATTAGGATTCTGTGCTAGAGATGCACTTTTTAATTAATACAGTTGCAGCAGTTTGCAATGTATTATCCAAATGACTATAAGTGCAAGTCAAACTTCTCATACCCATATGGATAAAATTGCTGTTCCAGGAGTAGTATTGCAAATGCAAGGTGACTCTCCAAAAGCCAACAACCATAGCAAAAGCCAAGGAACCAGTGAGTAGATTGGCTCCTTGGAATCTCCCGGGATAAGGAGGGGACAAGAGATTTGCCCACATGTGGTCCAGACAACTGTTCCTCACAGGGACACTGCCGGACAACAGTTTTGCACAGACTGAGTGCTGGAGAAAACAGAATTAACTGTCTTGCTTGCAACTATGGTAGGGATTTTTAAAGGATACTAAGTTCACAAATCTTACTTTCTAATTACTTTTGGAAATTGCTCATTAATTACTTCTAAGCTATGAGAGACCTTTAGAATGCCATGCTTGACAATGCCAGGTGAGTCTGCCTTCAATCCTGAATGAAAAAAAAATATTTATATGCTTAACAAATTAAAGAATCTGAAATAAACAGCTAAATAAGATTTTGATCTTAGAAAGTTATAAATGGAGTAAAGGTCCACATATAATTGAAATACTGAAACTTTTACAATAAGATTTTGGAATTAATTATAAAAAACAAACAGCTTCTCTTGGGAAATCAATTCTGTTTTGGTTTCTACAAGACAAAACAAAGATAAGCAATTTAATTATTTCAGAACTGATCATTAGAGGAGACTAACCTTTTTAGGTAGAGGAAAGATTTAAAAGTTTATTAAACGTTATAAAAAAATTATAACATTAAAAATATTGAAGTATTTGAAGAACAGAATCAGAAAATATCAGTGCCTGCTTCTATGATTAGACCATGTCCAAAAGACTTTATTGAAGAAATGACAAAAGGTAGAAAAAAATAGATAAGATAGAGATAGTATTGAAAGTGGATGTACAGCTGACAGTCCAAAAGAATGATTTAGAAAAGGGTGTTAACATTTAAAAGGGAAATATAAATGACAAACCAAGAGAGTGACTTGGATAATTTTTTTCCTATTTAACAAGCAGAAGATGCTTGTTAAAGCCTGTGCAATGAAACAAAGAAAAAACAGGAAAATCTAGTCTTATGACAATATTT
>NW_015408391.1:0-2219 GCF_001527695.2 Protobothrops mucrosquamatus
CCTTCCTTCCTCAAAGTGATTTATTATTATTATTTATATACTATAATGATATTGTTGTTATTATTATTAATCTACCAGTATTTCTGGTGACATTTTTATTACAATTATTATTATTACTTTTGTAATTGTTATTATTTCACTTTTTATGGCAGCCCATCTTGACAAATAAACTCAGGGCAAGTAACAACTGATAAAAACATCACACAAAGTAGAAAAAGAGGCTCCAAAACAAAAATGATCTTGCTCTGCATCAAATTCTTTTGGGTTTCTTCAAAGGTCATATTAAAGGGGGGGAAGAATGTATAAAACCTTTCCTGAACTCAGATGTCCTGCTGTTTTCACATTTTTTAACATGTCCTTTCAACTGTTCTTTTACCTTGTTCGTGATTTGTTTCCTTGAATCCCTTTTAAGAACTGGTGAAATTTTGCAAGTCTTTCTTTCAATTATTCTTCTGTAAGATCTACCTTCATTTTTTTTTGGACTGAAAAAAATCAACTGTACAAGGAGTGTGGAAGGACAACTATGAAATCATTGCATTGAGGAACTCTTTTATCTCAACCAATATGTAAATGAAAGGCACAATTTCCCCTTTAAAGGCAACAGTTGGTTTCCTTTTTCCAGTGACACCCACCACCACAAAGTTTGTGCATTTTCCCAAATCCTGTTTGAGTAGGGGGCCAGACTAAAAGACCTCAAAGGTCCTTTCCAGCTCTATTCTATTCTATTCTATTCTATTCTATTCTATTCTATTCTATTCTATTCCATTCCATTCCATTCCATTCTACTCTACTCTACTCTACTCTACTCTACTCTACTCTACTCTACTCTACTCTACTCTACTCTACTCTATTCTATATTTTATCATTCTATTCTATTCTATATTCCATTCTAGTTCTTATTCTATTCTATTCTATTCTATTCTATATTCCATTCTAGTTCTTATTCTATTCTATTCTATTCTATTCTATTCTATTCCATTCCATTCCATTCCACTCTACTCTACTCTACTCTATTCTATATTTTATCATTCTATTCTATTCTATATTCCATTCTAGTTCTTATTCTATTCTATTCTAGTTCTTATTCTATTCTATTCTAGTTCTTATTCTATTCTATTCTATTCTATTCTATTCTATTCTATTCTATTCTATTCTATTCTATTCTATTCCATTCCATTCTATTCTATTCTATTCTATTCATTACAGGGAAAGCAAAAATGATTGTGGCTGAACCTGGTGTCCTTACTTGCTCTCCTTCTATACAGGAGATCTCACTGAAATAATTTCTTTTTAGGTGTCCAATCTGATGTCCAATTGGTGGAGTCTGGTGGGGATGTGAGAAGACCTGGATAATCCCTTCGACTCTCCTGCCAAGCGTCTGGATTGTCCTTCAGTGACTATTACATGGGCTGGGTGAGACAGGCTCCTGGGAAAGGACTGGAGTGGGTGGCCTACATAAGTACTGGTTCCGGTACTTACTACTCAGACAAAGTGAAGGGACGCCTCACCATCTCCAGGGACAATGCCAAAAGCCAGCTGTATCTGCAGATGAACAGCCTCAAAGCTGAAGACACGGCCGTCTATTACTGTGTGACAGGCACCGTGAGAGGAAGTGAATCTGAAACCTGTCACGAACTTTCTCTACATCTGATCAACTTATACTTATTTACACTGTCCTTTTTTTGCTTTCAGTATTGCTAAATTTCCTCAGTCTCATTTTTTCTACATATTATTCCTTTTTCGTTCCTTCTCCATTTATTTACACTCAACATCCTTAAACCCGAGTCTCTCACCTTCTTAATTCTTTCTTTATTAATCTATATAAAATTGCCTGATGCCTGAAGCTTTCTCCCCTCAGTTGGGCAGTGCCAAGACCGCCAGATATTGGAAATTGCAAATTTCCACTCCCATGAAGCCTTGGGGTATGAGACACATTCAAATCCCTCAACTTCCTTCCTCTACAAGGAAATGGTTATATATATATATTATGGTCTCATTTTGTAGACTATAATATATTTATTTTATTTATTTATTTATTTATTTTGATTTATATCCCGCCCTTCTCCCAACGGGACTCAGGGCGGCTCACAACATATTTAAAAACATAGACATATTTACAACCCCCACCAGATAAAACCAAATTAAACCAATATTTAAAGTTGTGCAGTTAAAATTATTCTTAAAAAACCCGATTTAAAAAACCCGATTTAAAATCCTCC
>NW_015408392.1:0-2219 GCF_001527695.2 Protobothrops mucrosquamatus
CGTGATCTTGATTCTATCCCTCTGTTAATGCAGCCTAGCACTGTGTTGGCCTTTTTGGCAGCTGCAGCACACTGCTGGCTCATATTTAGGTGATTGTCCACTAGGACTCCGAGATCCCTCTCACAGTTACTACTATTGAGCAAGGTACCCCCTATACTATACCTGTGCATTTGGTTTTTCTTGCCTAAATGTAGAACCTGGCTTTTTTCGCCATTGAATTTCATTTTGTTAGATAGTACCCAGTGTTCAAGTCTGTCCAGATCCTTCTGTATCTTAAGCCTGTCTTCTGGAGTGTTGGCTATTCCTGCCAGCTTGGTGTCGTCTGCAAATTTGATGAGTTCCCCATCTATCCTCTCATCCAAATCATTGATGAAGATGTTGAAGAGCACTGGGCCCAGAACAGAGCCCCGAGGCACCCCACTACACACTTCCCTCCATGTAGATGCGGTTCCATTGAGGACCACTCACTGAGTATGGCCGGTCAGCCAGCTACGGATCCATCTGGTGGTGATGCTGTCTACCCCACATTTTTCTATCTTGTCAAGTAGTAGGTTGTGATCTACTTTATCAAATGCCTTACTGAAGTCCAAGTAAATTATGTCCACAGCATTCCTCTGATCTACTAATTTTGTCACTTGGTCAAATAATGCGATAAGATTTGTCTGGCATGATCTATTTTTGACAAACCCATGTTGGCTTTTAGTGATGACTTTGTTTGCCTCTAGGTGTTTGCTGATTCGTTGTTTGATTATCCTTTCCAGGATCTTCCCAGGTATTGAGGTTAGGCTGATAGGTCTGTAATTTCCTGGCTCCATTTTTTCCCCCTTTTTTGAAGATGGGAACTACATCAGCTCTTTTCCAGTCCTCTGGTAGTTCCCCTGTGCTCCAGGATCTTTGAAAAATGCTCCAGGATCTTTGAAAAAGAGAACATGCAGCCACCTTGAAACTCCTACCCACCCTATGAGCTCCAGAAGTGAAATGAAATAATTTCACTGACATTTTCTTCTTTCAACAAACAAAACAAAACATTGAGAACACTTCTCACTGTTCTAAAATTGAATGAGAATGGTAAAAAATGCAGAAGAAATGTTTGTTGTAGCACTATTGATATGATTCAAGCTGTTGAACCTGATCAGACCTTTCTCTATCAAGCCTTAGATAATTTGTTGAGAACTTTTGATTTTACCTAGTTTTCAAATGGGCGTAAATTTTTCAACCTATTTTTGAACAAGTTGGTAAAATAAACAGGTGTTTGGTGTAGAAAGTGATTCCTTCTGTTTAGAGATCTGGACTTTCTATCTGTGGCTGATAGCTTGACCTGTTAATGATTTAGGTCTCTGCTTGTGAAAGACAAGATGGAAGAATATGTGTGAACATGCTTGTAAAAACATTATCTATGTAAATGAACAAATTTACATTAATTTCAAAATATCATTAAAGGAAATAAGTGTCAATTATTTTACTTATTATTATATTTTGATATCACTACATTCCGTGACATTAGAAAAACAAATAGATTTCAGTTTTCTGCCCAATGTTTTGAGCTGTTGTCACTAAGTTAATTTAATTTGATAGCATTATATTAAAGAACTCATATATAGGTTTTTCATGCAATGGAGTGTGGAAGAGAGCCCAATCAACAGTGATTATTCATTTATTGGCTATATATATATATATTAGTCTTTCCTAAGGCTTACAATAGGTTATACATTTATTTTTTTCTATTCTGGCTCTTCAATCCATTAAAGCGTTCAGACTGCAATAACAAAATTGTATTGTGAATTTCTAATTTACCAGTTCACCAGTGCAGACTTCATGAATTCAACATCTTCTGAACTAATGGACTGAAATTCAGGGAAGATTCTATGTCTTCTATTCTCTCTTAAAGTACTTCTGAGTATTTTTCTGTCGCTCTTTTGCAGACACATAAAGAATCTTGGAAAGTCAGGCTGAACAAAATAGAAAGTGAATCATCTCGAGGTCTGTAGGTTCCTGTATAAATTATGTGCATATTCTAAACCATTATACTTACTTAAACTTTTACTTAACTTGGAGTTTTTTAAATTGGAATACTGCAACTCTCCAAAGTAATAACATTGGGCAAGAAGTAAATATATAGTTTGTGTGTATGTGTGTGTGTATAGCATTTTTTATAAATACAGCATGTACTCTTTTTAGATTTAAAAATCCTGATTTACATATATAAGATGTTTGAACTT
>NW_015408393.1:0-2219 GCF_001527695.2 Protobothrops mucrosquamatus
CAGTATTTTTGGTGTTCTTTTTCAAAGCACGTCTTTTCTGTGAAAGGCCGGAGACGATGCACCCAGAAAGCACCGCTGGAGACCCAGGAGAACAGGAAGAGGGTCCAGTATAAGATCACAACTGACGACCATTTTTACAGCGTCGTTAAGTCTCTGGCCCAGGCCTTGAATGCTGCCTATTCCTCCAGATCCAGGAGGGGAAGGAAGGAGGGCAAAGAGAGTTTGGGGGCTCCAGGGCTGCAGCCGTGGCAGGTAAGGGGGTCCCGACAAGGATCCATCAAACTTAGTTCCTTTTTAGAAGGAATCCAAAGGAAGAAGGAAGGGAACCATCTCAACCTCCTTGTGCTACAAAAGGCCAAAGGTTTGACCAATCTAATTCCTTGGGGCATGATGTTCCAAAGGGAGGTTACCATGACATGTATATTTTGATATTAAAAAGGGATAATTTTAAAACAATATGTGCATTTTAAAATAAGTTAATGGATGTAGGGTTTTATGATTAGCATGATAGAATTTTACATTTGTAAATTTGAAGGAGACTCTACCATCACCCAAGCAGTATAATTCCTGACCAACCGGTCACATGTCTCCTTCCTACTCAGTCTTCTGACCTCCTCAGCAATGCAGTGGGCACTACCCATATTTGAACACATTTGAAGATCCCATCCAGGAAGCCACAACAATACTCCAGATTCAGGAACTTCGACAAGGCAGTAGGAGAGTCAGGCAATATATAGAGCAGCGGTTCTCAACCTTCCTAATGCTGCGACCCTTTAATACAGTTCCTCATGTTGTGGTGACCCCCAACCATAAAATTATTTTCGTTGCTACTTCATAACTTTAATTTTGCTACTGTTATGAATCGTAATGTAAATATCTGATATGCAGAGTGTATTTTCATTGTTACGAATTGAACATAATTAAAGCATAGTGATTAATCACAAAAACAATATAGCAATGCTCGCTGGAGAAGCTTACTCTTCCTTGCTCAAAAATGTTGGGAGGGAGGGAAGGGGAAAGAAGGAAGGAAGATTGAAGGGGAAAGGAAGGAGATGGAGAAGGAAGGAGATTGAAGGGGAAGGAAGGAGAGAGATTGAAGGGGAAGGGATGGAGATGGAGATGGAAGGAAGAAAGGAAGATTGAAGGGGAAAGGATGGAGAAGGAAGAAGATTGAGGGGGAAAGGAAGGAAGAAAGGAAGGAAGGAAGAAAGGAGAGATTGAAGGGGAAGGGAAGGAGATGGAAGGAAGGAAGGAAGGATTGATTGATCTTTGGAGAGTCATGTTTTTCCAGATGGTGATGAACTGCAACTTCCACTCTTGCCCTCTCCCAGCCACCCCCCTGGGACCTGCCCACCCCTCCAGCCTCCTGAGCACCATCGCAGCGGCGGGGTCGCGGGAGCCCCTCTCCACGCCGTGCAGCCCTTCACTGCCACGACCATTCCCTGACTCGTTGCATGTGAGAGGGGCGCGGCCGGAGCGCCAGCTCCCACTCAGAAGGCGCCGCTTCTCCCCTCCCAGCCCGGCCGGCTGGCCTCCGATGCACATGCGGGCATTGCCGCCGCCTGGCCGCTTCCGAGGCCCGGAGCCTGGCGAGCCGGGAAGGAGCCGCTTCTGCCTGCCAGTCCCAGGGCCGCGCCGGGCACCAGAAGGCCGAGGTGGCCTCTGACGGCGAGGGAGGCGGGCCGGGCAGCACGGGGGAGGCTCTGGCATGGCGCGGAGGGCGGCCAGGGGTGGAGCGCACCAGGCAACCAAGAGGCGTGGGGATCAGCTCGGCGCCGCAGCTCAGCTCAGCTCAGCCAGCAGCAGCAGCGCGTTGCCGGAGCAGGGCGGGAAGAGAGGGGGCAGTGGTGGCAAGTCATGAAAGCAGCGTCCACACGTTCAGGTTGCAAACGCCTTGGACGGTTTGGCTCCCCCACCCCTTTATTTACTGATCTGCCACAAGCTCGTGCAACAAGCCCCGAGGAGTTCTCAACGAGCGGTTGTTAAAAAAAAAAAGCTTTAAGCAACGAGACAGAAAGGGGAACTCGCTCACGGCTCTTTTTTCCCCCTTTCTCGGTGACTGGGAAGGCAGCAGCCAGAGACGCTGCTGCACAAAGGGAGGCGGAGAGAGGGGCGAGGGGGAAAACCTCACTCAACTTTCGCCCTTATCAGACCCGGTTCCCTTCTAATCGACCCCCCCCCCCCCCCCCCCCCCCCCCCCCCCCCCCCCCCCCCCCCCC
>NW_015408394.1:0-2219 GCF_001527695.2 Protobothrops mucrosquamatus
TTTCTCAGTACGGAGATGGAGAATTCACACCCACCCCTTAAGGTCAGTCAGACTATTGTAGGGGTCTGAGAGCCAACACCTCGTCCATCTTCAGTCACTTCGCCCTCGTTAAAGACTGGATCAGCAAGAGGGGGCGTGTCAAGTTTGACTACTTGGTCTCAAGAGCAGGCATCCAATGAAAACCCACATGTGAATTCTCACATGTGAATTCTCCATCTCCGTACTGAGAAAAGGCGTTCAGGTAAGACAACGCCCCTTTTCGTCCCATAGGCCACATCCAGCCCTTTGATTGTTCTTGTCTGACCCACAGGGCCAGGGGGTGGTGGGGAGGGAGTGGTGGCGCAGCCCTCCACAGCACTCCCAGTTTCTAATGTGGCCCCTTGGGAAAATTAATTGGCTACCCCTAGCTTGGGGGAAAAGCCCATGTTTTGAAGAAGGCTAGGAGGGTAGGTGCCTGCCAAATGCCTGGGGAAAGAGTGTTCCATAAGGCAGAGGCAGCCACAGAAAAGGCATGTTTCCCAGCTCCTATCAGATGCCAATATTTAAGGGGAGGCATTAGGAGCCCTAAATCTACCTAATCTGATAAAACATGTAGATATCCTTAGGGAAAGGCACATCTACCATATAAGGCTTTAAAGGTAATAACCAGCACCTTGAATTGCACCTGGAAGAAAACAGGTAACCACTACAATTCAAACAACAGAGCTACCTATCACTGGGTGTTACCATATTCTGGACCATTTGTTGCTTCAAGATGGTCTTCAAGGCCACCTCTGGGACAAGGCCTTGTTGGACATCCTAAAGGTTCAGTTCCTGAAGGCCACAGCAGCTGATTAGACAGAAACATCCTGGATCAGAATAATGCAGTTTGATTGGGACATGCAACCACTATCCATCCAGCTTCAATAATGTCTCCATAAATAAAAACATTTTCATTTCTTACCAGAAAAATAGTTCTCATCCAGCCAAGGCTCTGGAAAAAGATGGGGAAAGTCCTCACTACATATAAGCAAATACTGTAGCCTGCAATTTCCTGCCCTAAACTGTTTAGGAAGGTTTTCCTGTAAAAACTGAAATTTCCAAGAAATGCAAGGGTGCCCAAGCTAAAACACCCTTTAAATCTCTTTTTGGATAGTGGCAACCAAACCATTCTTTTAAATAAAAAATGAATATCATGTGTTTGTCAGCATATCATACCTATGACGTTGTTTATTTGTTTGTTTGTTTATCATATGACAATGTTACGTTAGCCAGGAGACTACATGCTAATACAGAGTAGAAGTTTGGCTGCCTAAGACTGCTAGCCCCGTTCAGTTTATGCTCATGCGCTTTCCATGGTGTGCCACTTGGGACGACCCAGCTCCGGATCAAAAATAAGGATGAACACCATCCTGCAGTGTCATCTGGGGCCCTCACCCTCCACCGAAGCTGCCTCGTGAACAGATGTCACAACCGAGAAGGTCCAGCACTGTCAGGATTCTAATCCTCCACATAAAGCACCAGCTCGCTTTCCCGCCAAAATGGTTCCTATTTATCTACTCACATGTAACATAACAAACTGCTAGGTGGGCAGAAGCTGAGGCAAGTGACAGGAGCTCACCCCACAGCGCAATGCTAGGACTTGAACCCTGGATCAAAGACCATCTCCAGCGTTATTAAGCCACTGAGTCACCCCGCCTCACTTATGACATTGTGAATAGCTAGGATACAATTAGCATACTTATGAGAATTTGGATCATCTCTTTTCATTTGAAATCATTATGGAAAGCAAAATGGAGGAGGGAGCAAATAATGGTTGCCTTCCAATTTCTTTGCCACTCATGGTCAATTTCGCTCAGTTCTTCTTTGGCTTGGTGCCCCCTAAAACATTGGCACTTACTCTGTACATTGGTAAGCCAGGATGTTGGCAGAATCCTGAATTCTTATGAGCCGTTCCGGATTTCCACCATGGAGAAGAGCGCCCGCACAGCATAAAGTGCAACAGAATGCAGGATCTTATAAGAAAAAGGGTGAAAACCTTCTTCTGGACTGCCGTTTGTATATATCCATTGCTTACTCTGGGTCACCAATATTGGTGGAGCAAGAAGAGTTAATGGACTGGCAAGTCCAGTCTCATTTCCTGAGCAGAAGGCAGTGTTGTGCTGGGCTCCAAATAGCAATAGGTCTCCTTGCCAGAAGAAGACGAAAGCAAATAATTTGGGAACGAAGTGAAATTCTAC
>NW_015408395.1:0-2219 GCF_001527695.2 Protobothrops mucrosquamatus
TCTGGCAGTCACACCCATATAAATTAATCACGCCTTTTATTACCGTGCTAAAAATCCCCTACGGAACAGCTCCAGCTGTATTTTAAACGGATTTCCTTTTTGTAAGGAAGAACTAGCTGTCCTTCTTTCAGAAATTGAGGAAATAACATTACCAGGCTTACAATACGGAGCAACTTTATAGGGGAACAAGGTCCCCCCCCAATAAAAGATGGTTGAGACATTCAGTTTCATTTACACAACTTTGAGTGGTTTTTGTTATTGTTTGACTATCTGACGTAAAACAATGAGAAAGTGATTTAAGTTACGGGAACGGTTTCACCTCCAGAGTCCAGGAATATGGAAAGATAAATAAAAGTGTGTTAAACAATGTTAATGTTCCAGCTTCGCATTCAGCTGTAATTAGGCTTGTTAAGTTATTTATTAATCAAATTTGTATAGCTGCTCATCTCGCCAAAAGCAGCTCTGGACAGTTGTGCGGCAAGCGAACAAAAGAACAATTATAAAAATGACATAAAAAAAATATCAAGATATTGAAACAGATATACATTTTTAAATTGTTCTCCCAGCAAGCTCCGAGTTAGTTGAATGTGACAAGCAAATGCCAATTAGACACACAAGATTTAAATCTCTTTAAAAGTTTTATTCCCCTTGTGAGGTTTTAGTAGCAAAACAAGTGCAGTGATTTATTCTAGGCCAGGGGTCTTCAAACTTGGCCCTTTTATGACTTGTGGATTTCAGCTCCCAGAATTCCTCAGCCAACTCCCAGAATTCCTCAGCCAGCGTGTCATAAAAGGGCCAAGTTTGAAGACCCCTGTTCTAGGCAGTTGATGCTATTTAAAAAAAAAATCACAGCAATGTACTATTTCATTGGCAAATGCAGTTAAAACATGCGCCAAATGTGGATACTATTAATACAAAAAGTGGGCACATAAGGTGGCCATTGTTGCTAGAGAAAGAATGTGGGGTCCTTGGTGGGCTTTGAGTTTGGATGGCTTTCTTGCAGACGTTTTATTACCAAACTAGGTAACATCATCAGTGCTTGAAGGGAGTGGGCTTTGCAGAGAGGAGGAGGACAACGACGAAGACTATGGAGTCCTTGGTGCTGAGCTTGGTGGTTTTCTTGCAGATGTTTCATTACCAAAGTAGGCAACATCATGTTATCAACACAATACGAAGGTTCATGAACTATGCTTACACTTGGTGTGCATTAATCAATAGAAAGGAATAGGAAGGAATAGAAAGAAATAGAATAGAATAGAATAAATAGAATAGAATAGAAGAGTAGAGTAGAATAGAATAATGGAATAGAATAATGGAATATAATAATGGAATATAATAGAAGAGTAGAGTAGAATAGAATAGAATAATGGAATAGAAATACAGAATAGAATAGAATAGAATAGAATAGAAAATATGGAATGGAGTGGAGTGGAATGGAATAGAATATAGAATAGAATAGAATAATAGAATAGAATAGAATAGTAGAATAGAATAATGGAATAGAAATACAGAATAGAATAGAATAGAATAGAATAGAAAATATGGAATGGAATGGAATAGAATAGAATAATAGAATAGAATAGTAGAATAGAATAATGGAATAGAAATACAGAATAGAATAGAATAGAAATAAGAATAGGAAAGAATAAGAATAGAATAGAATAGAATAGAATAGAATTACGGAATGGAATGGAATAGAATAAAATAGAAGGAACCTTCGAGGTCTTCTAGTCCAGCCCCCTGCTCAATCATAGTCAAACATGGGTTCAACCCCAATCTCAGAAATTCATTTTCGGTAATAGGAAGAAGTAATCACTGCAGTGGCTACATTAAGATCAAACAAAGGCTGAGAGTGATAAACCAGCCCTCTTTTTCCTGCTTTTCCCTCCTTTCCACAACTTTGCCAGGCAGGAGCCCCAACGTGGCGCCCGCGGGCGACGCCGACCACCACCCGGAGCCGCCAAGAGCGAAAGAAAAAGCCGAAGCGGGAGACAAAGGAGTCGCCGCAGCGCGAAGACCGACGGATTTAACCGAAGACCCGAACCCGAGGCCAGCCGGCGACACCCGAGCCTTCCCGAACCTATTCGTCCCCCTCACGCCAGGCGCGGGGGGGCGTGGCTCCCGAAGCGCCTCGACCCCGCCCTTCTCCCCATTCGGGCGCCGTGCGGCGTGCGTCCGAAGGCCTGAGAGAGAGAGAGCGGGGGGGGGGGGAAAAGGGG
>NW_015408396.1:0-2219 GCF_001527695.2 Protobothrops mucrosquamatus
CTCTCTCTCTCTCTCCCCCCCTCTCTCTCTTCCTCTCTCTCTCTCTCTCTCTCTTTGTGTGTGTGTGTGTGTGTGTGTGTGTGTGTGTTTTACAGAGGAAAGGCAACAACACTTCAAATTTCAGGATTTCCATCTCTGTGGCAGATGGCAGGGAAAAAAAAAACTCTCCTAAACTGGGTCCTATTATACCTTTAGAGCTGGTTCCTGGACATTACATCATTTGGTATCTCTCTGATGGGGCTGAGGTTGCATCTATGCACCAAACCGAAGAAAGGAGCAGAGTCCTCACTCAAACTGCAGGTGGAGGGGCATCTCTTTGAATGCCCCCCCCCTGTGCATTCAAACAAAAAACTTCCTTGCACGTAGCAATGTAGCCCTATAGCCTCCTCCTCTTGTCTACTTTTCTGTATTTACTTTTTTAAAAAAAAGATGTGTTTATACTGCAGATTTTTTTTAAAAAAGGCGGATCTACCCCACACCTGTAATGTGAATTGGTACAGTCCACTGTACCATCTATTGAGTATGGCTCAATGGGATCTGTAGAGGGACAATAGGATGGTCTGCATCATTGAACTGAGAAACTTCTCCTTTTTAGCTAATACCACTATGAAGTTCTGCATCAAGGCTCAGCTGTAGAGATTTTGATCTCATAAAGTGTCCTGTCATCTGTCTTCGGAGCTGAGCAAGGCTTTAAATCCACATCTGTGCGGTACAAAATGAAACAACATCTCACAACCCACGGGCAGATTTCACCGTAGCGTCAAATGGGAAACTGTAAGCATCCTAGTCCAGTGATAGTGAACCTTTTAGAGACCGAGTGCCCAAACTGCAACCCAAAACCCACTTATGCATCGTCGGGTGCCGGGTGGTTGTGGCCCATTGGGTGGGCGTGGCCCATTGGGTGGGTGTGGCCCATTGGGTGGGCGTGCTGCGGTGGTAATGGCAGAATGGGTGGGACTAAAATGTTCAATCAATCAATTTCAACTTTGCAAGATCTTTTTTTTTCCCGCGAGAAGTTGAAATTGACTGATTGAACCTTTTTTTTTTTTTGCACATGGCGGCAGAGGCCTAAAGCGAAAAGGTTTTATAAAACCCAGCTGAAGGCCTAGGACTGGGGTGACGGCGCGCGTGCCCACAGAAAGGGCTGTGAGTGCCGCCTCTGGCACCCGTGCCATAGGTTCGCCACCACTGTCCTAGACCAAGCCAGCATCCAAAAAAAGACTAGAGATTTCCTGGAAGCCTGGCACTCAGACAAACTGACCATCAACAGGCACATAAAGACAAACAACATCTACACACCATTCAAAAGAGACAATCAAAACCCCAAAAAGGAAACAAAAAGAGCAAAACACCTCCTCACCAGTAATCATCACCCAGATGAACCAAGATAACATGACGCCAACAATCAAAAAATAAGCAATCCCCCAATCAAGGAACTATCAACAGACAACAATAAACGACAGCCTAATCAAGAAGCCAACAGTGCCACCAACACTGATAGGGCAAGTTAGTATATAAAATGAAAGCAAACACCACTCCCTTCTAGCACTGATGATGTTACCTAGTTTGGTAATGAAACATCAGCCAGAAAACAACCAAGCTCAAAGAGCACCAAGGACTCCCTCAAAATAAAACTGCTTCTCCAACCTGGTGTGTCCAGATAGGCTGTCTACCATTTTTACTATTTATTATTCTCAGCTAACTTGGTCCTAATTAGGGATTCAAAACCAACATCCCAGAAAATGCCAGCTTGGCAAGATTGCTCTACCAAATCGAGCAGGCTCTCTTGCACCATCTTCCCCATCATCCCCAAATCCCTGTTTTGGTCCTCAGCAATTGCCAAATCTTGTAGCGAAACCTATGCAAATTCAAAGGAAGGGAGGCGAAATTGAAACGTAACAGATAATATCTCTGGTTTCTCTTTATGGGCACGAACATTGCGCGTCTATCAATCTGTGCACATCAATACGCCAACTTTATTATACAACTAAAGAAGGAATGAGAATCTATTTGAAAAGCAGTCCTGAACAGTAGTCCTGTGTATACAAAAATTGGAGCCCATAAAGCTATTTGGCCATAAAATCAAACTTCATCAGTAATAACTACATAAAGGCAGCAGTGAGTAATGGATTGAAGTTGCTGGACAATTTTCAAAATACAGACATTGATGAAATTACAATAATAATCATAGCTCGGCACAGCAAGGCACACAATTCTAT
>NW_015408397.1:0-2219 GCF_001527695.2 Protobothrops mucrosquamatus
ATAATAATAATAATAATAATAATAATATAAAATAAAATAAAATAAAATAAAATAAAATATAAAATAAAATAAAAAATAAAATAAAATAAAATAAAATAAAATAAAATAAAATAAAATAAAATAAATAAAATAAAATAAAATAAAATAAAATAAAATAATAAAATAAAATAAAATAAAATAAAATAATAAAATTAAAATAGAATAGAATAGAATAGAATAGAATAGAATAGAATAGATGAAGTGAAATAAATAAGATGAAAAAGGAAGGACCATCTTGCATGTAAAATAAAATAAAATAAAATAAAATAATAAAATAAAATAAAATAAAATAAAATAAAATAAAATAAAATAAAATAAAATAAAATAAAATAATAGAATAGAATAGAATAGAATAGAATAGAATAGAATAGAATAGAATAGAATAGAATAGAATAGATGAAGTGAAATAAATAAGATGAAAAAGGAAGGATCATCTTGCATGTAAAATAGAGGCATGAGGCTTAGGAAACTGATTTTGCAGAAATGATGAATATAATCTGGATCAGATGGAGGGTTCAAGAGAAGGAATGGCCTACGGAGGGAAGGTTTGGAGAGACCTTTCTATCCTTTTGTCTGCCAGTTTTCCCTTTTCCTGTTTTCTACCCTGCAATTTGGAAAAGAAGTAATGTTTATGCATGAAATTGTTTTGTAACGTATTCAGACAACTGTGAAAGGTGAATGAATGGATGGGATGAGGGAGAGAGGGAGGGAGGGAGGGAAGAAGGAAGGAAGGAAGGAAGGAAAAGAGAGTGGATAGAAGAAAGGGAGAGGGAGGGGGGAGAGAAAGAGAGAAAAAGAAAGGCAAAGGAAGGAAGGAAACAAGGAAGCAAGGAAGGAGAGAGGGAGGGAGGAAAAGAAAGAGAGTGGATGGAAGAAAAAAAGAGAGGGAGGGAGGAGAGAAAGAGAGAAAAGGGAAGGAAAAGCAAGCAAGGAAGGAGGAAGGAAGGAAGATAGATGTAAAAATAAGTCTCTCTCAAACCAAACTAAATTCAGTTGAGGGCATCAAGACAAGAAATGATTCCCCCCCCCCAATTTCCCAATTTTCTCTACAGTCCTGGGGCTTCCTTGTTGCCTCCCGTCCCAAGAGTAGAGTAAGACGATGAGCCTTTCAAGTTCAGCCAAGCTTCTCTCTTTCACTCTTCATGATTACAAAAGGCCCTGAAAAAAACCCTGGCAAGTATTTACTGCTTTTTACCCAGGAACCTTGTCTATTCTCACCAGCATAAGGATTAAGAGTAAAGTTGCACCACACAAAGCCATTTTCTGGTACGTCACTAGGACCGACTCACTGAGAAAGTCTCCTTCTATCTTTTTCAGTGGGATGAAAATTGTTTAAGCGTGTTTTTTTGAGCTGAAACAATATGGAGAAAAGATCCCACAATAAAGCTTTCTTGTGCAAAAGCTTCTTCCTACTCCAAATCAGAGCCACGTAATTTTCACTCATGTAGAAGGAAAGATAAGCTTATTGGTTTATTGACTCCTTTAGTATATTGCTCCAGCCATTATATGTTGCTTGGGGGTGGGGGTGGGGGCTCATGATATGCAAAACCTCTGCATATCATACAGTGGTGGGATTCAAATATGTGAACAACCGGTTCTCTGTGTAGATGCCGCTTCCGGAAGTCCATTCTGGGCCCGGGCAACAAAAAATTAGCTACTGGTTCTGCCAAACTGGTGCGAACTGGCTGAATCCCACCACTGGTATCATATCTCCATATAGGACAGAAGGAAGGATTGGTCCTAAGTGAAGGTTTGGTACCTTCAATGGACCGTTATCTCCATCCTTGTCTCTTCTATGTTTGGTCCTTCTTCATCAATTCCTCCTCCTCCTCTTCCTCCTCCTCTTCTTCCTTGTGCCCAGTCCTACTACCTATTGTCCTGTTTCCATATTCCAGGATGTCTCTTCATTTGATATTCAAATCTTCACCCTCCCTTAATCCTCCACCTCAACGGACTTCTTCTTCATGAGGAGCTGGCCCTATATGGAAATTTTACCCCTGTCTGGCTCAGAGCTCCATTATGGAAATCAGCTGCTTTATGCAAATGTTCTACAGCCCAGAATTGCCATAGCAACCAGCTGCTCCGTGATTGGCATAAGGATCCCAGCTGGGGTGTGCTATCCAAGCCTTGTTACATGGTTTGTTTTGGGTATGTGTACATTGGGAAGAACATACACAGTC
>NW_015408398.1:0-2219 GCF_001527695.2 Protobothrops mucrosquamatus
TGCTGGGTGGTTGCAGCAGGTTTTGGTCACTTCACATGACCCTGGGACACTGTGACCGTCATAAATATGAATCAGTTGCCAAGCATCTGAATGTAAATCACAAGACCCTGGAGATGCTGCAACATTCCAGCTGATCGGTGCTTCTTCTGGGCTCAGCAGAAGCGCCAGGATCAGCGCCGAGCTCCAGCTGGAGCCTGGCGCTGATCCTGGCGCTTCCGCTGAGCCCTGACAGCCCTGCAGCTCCAGCGGTCTCTCGCTCAGGCTTGTGCGGTGCTGCCACCGGTTCAGCTCGTTCCCCTCCCCCGCTACCACTTTTCTAGGATGGTCGCGTACCACCTGCCAGGTGCCAATGTACCACAGGTGGTACCCGTACCACTGGTTGAAAAGCCCTGCTCTATCTCAGTTACTTTCAGAGAAACAGATAATCTGCAACAACAACTCAATGTGCACTGTATATATCACAGCAGTTTTAACATTCTTTCCTCAAGAGTTATACGGTTAACTGAAAAATACAATTTTTAAAATTCTTTTTTAAAATTCTTGGGATGTAAGTACCCCAACACAGGGAAAGAAGACCAGACTGACCTTACAAAGCATATGAGACTGAAAAAGGGACAGCCAAGGGGGAAAAAAAGGAATGTTTGACATGTCAACTTCCTCTTTCTGAAAACAATTGATACCCCATCCCCACATCACAAATATTCTTTGTTTAGCTTTTTAGACATACAACATACAGATCCACGTAAAATAACCAGTATGAAAGAGCACAAGGTTAAAAAAACACATTCTAAGTAGTTATAGCCTGAAAATAATTTTTTGGGAGGCGGATTTTGATGGAGCTCAATCACAGTCATTTGTAAGTTTTCCTGCTTTGTTTCTTTGGAGGACGAAAGGAAAATCTTCATAGAACAAGTTTGCATCCTTGACAAAGCTAAAGGCCAAATGCCAGAGTTTTGATCACGTTAATATTTCTCATTTCCTGTGAAATCCATAATTTGTAATATTAAACTTTTTATTTCTTTAATGTCCTAGCCCCGTTATGGGGGAAACCTCAAAATATAATCATTATGGAGTGAAAAAGGAAATGGTCGAAACTTTCAAAATGAATGGATTGAGAAGTGTGGCGCTACTGACAGAAATGGCAAGTCATTCTGCTTATTGTGTCATGGAATGCAAAAAGACATTTTGAAACAAATCATCATTGGCTTTTGGAAAGAAGTAAGAAAAAAAAAGGAA
Source organism: Protobothrops mucrosquamatus (assembly GCF_001527695.2). NCBI lineage: Eukaryota > Metazoa > Chordata > Lepidosauria > Squamata > Viperidae > Protobothrops > Protobothrops mucrosquamatus. Next base: position 1,237 of record NW_015408398.1, read on the forward strand.
GAGATACATTTTCTCAGCAGCTGCACCTCAAAGAGTATCAGTTAAATTAAGTTCCTTAAGATGTCCTACGAGTTTAACACCAGCAAATTTCAGCATTGCTCCTTCTGTAGCTCAGCATGGAAAGACCCTCAGTGAAGGAAAATTTATTAAAGAAACTCTTCTAAAATTGTTTTAAGATGTGCAAAATAAAGGTGATGTTATTAAGCATATGTCTGATTTACCAGTTAGCAGAAATACTATTAAAGACAGAGAGAAGACAATGATCTCCAAAGACCATCAATTAAAAGGCTTAGATAATTATAAATATTTTTCGATTTCTCTTACTGAAACTACTGATGTCAGTTCATTGGCTAAATCTTCCATTGGTCAGACAACGAGAGAAGAGTTGGTAAAGCTAGGAACAGTACTAATAAATGTATCAGGGAACAAAATATGCAATGTTGTAAAACTACTCCATGACCTAAGCTTTGTTATGTCTCAAAAGTTATTTCTGTGATGACAGATGGGGCACCCAATACGGTGGGGGGAAAAAGGATGGATCTGTGAAACTGTTTACGGATTTTGGACAGCCAGATGGGTCATTTCATTGCATTATCCACCAGGTGTTGTGTGCCAAAGCAGGAGTCACAGAACTACATGATGTAATGACAACAAAAATAGCCAATTTTATAGCTGCTTAATCCTTTCACAAACAGAATTTTCTGCACTATTGCAGGAAGTTGAATCAACTTACAGCAGACTGCTGATGCACAGCTTAAAGTGGTTGAGTTGAGGAAAAGTCCTCGAAAGATTTGTGCAGCACTATGAAGAAATTAAGTTATATGTTGAGAATAAAAATCTGAACAGTTTTGTCAGCTCAGACTGTACATGGCTCAGCACATGGATGTTTTTACAGACCTCTCGGCTCATGTGAATGAAATGAACTTAGTTACAAGGTTTTGGCAAAAGTATTGATGTTATATTTGGATACATTAAAAAAACTA
>NW_015408399.1:0-2219 GCF_001527695.2 Protobothrops mucrosquamatus
TTTGTTTTACCATTGTTGACCCTATTCCCTTGTTACCCTTAAAAAACTCAATAAAATATTTGTTAAAAAAGAAGAAGAAATCTGAGGAAGAAGAAGACCAGACCGAATTGAAGATAAGGACATTAGAGCAAATATGATCTGAATCACCAGGGCAGCAACTTAATGATTATAAATGGACCAGTTCTTGTGGAAAATTGATGATCAGATGGTCTCCTTTGATTCAAGTAACATGTGCCAGAATGAAGGGAGATCCATCTGATAACCTAAAAGCATTGATATGAAAACCTGGCTGGCATAAAAAGAAAGCCAGAGTTAGATTTAAAAATGGGGCCTTTTGATTTACTAGAGAGATTCTAAGGTTTCAACTAATGGGCTAGACTTTGAGATGAAGGGAAATATGATTATTAGATTTAAATATTGTTGGAAAATGATAAAAATAAGGGATCAATTGACTTAATAATTAGGATTTAGATTTATAAGGGAAATGGAAATTAAATAGACATAAAGGCTACTCTATTAGTAAGTGGTGATGTACTAGGATGAGAAATAGAAAATGTTTATGAAATAAAATAAGAATATATTTAAGTAAGTAATATATATATTTTAGATTTTAGATATTATATCTTTTGTATAATGAAATAAAAAAAATTGGGGTTACCAGAAATTTAAATACTATGGATCTTAAAGGTTAAATTGGAATGTTGTAATTAAAAATTAAGAATTAGGGGGGTTTCCAGTTTGGGTTGCAGTGGGTGCAGGCACACGAAGAGGCTCTCTCTCTTCGTTACCTGCTTTTCCTCTGCCGGTAGACTCTTAATCGGGTCGAAAAGTCATCCTGGAGGGTTGATTGTGGGGGGAGGAGGCAGCTCCTTCCGCGGTCCGAGGCAGCTCCTCAGGGCCGATGGAGAAAAGATCGGTCAGTAACATGGCCGATTATTTAGCTGCTCCAGCTGAAAGTCAAAAGAACATCTAAGCGTTAAGAAACCATCGTGGATGATCCCAGTGAGACTTTTCCCTCTCTCTTTCTGCTTAACTACTCTCCTGTTAAAAGCCTTTTGGAATTACTTCCCTGCTTTGAAAGAGCTGCCTTTGTTTATCTGGGGAAAAGAGCTTTCCATAACAAAGGAAAAAACGTCTTATTGACTATTTTTATTTTTGGTTACTTGGGGGCCCTGGAAAAATCCTTATCATAAAACTTTATTATTATATCTTCTAAGCTGGAGAATATTGTTTTCCTATGTCTTGGACTTATTTTTTTAAAGGGATAAATCTTTATTGTTTGAAAAACAACAACAACAACAACAACAACAACTCTATGAGAAGCCAGAAAAGAGATCCATAGCTCTTTGACTTTGCTAATCTCATTCTTGATGTCTGGAAGAGACTTTCATAGTTTACTGAGGACATCTTGTGGAGAAATTTAAAACTGCAACTGCTTGTTTGTGTTACTACTGAAATGGAGAAACCATATTCACGACTCAACTGTAAACTCATACTGGAAAAAAATTATGAAGCTACTGAGGAAATATGTTCCCAAATAAGAGAGAGAACTGCAGAAATAATAAACATAAATTCTACTGTGAATTTACAAACTGACTTTCAGACTCTATTTGATCATTCTACAGACCAAAAAGCAACAGAAGAGCAATTAATTTACATACAACCTATGGAGACTTTTGGATGACCAAAAAATGATTGTAACTAAACTATCTACAATTGCAAAACTAACAGAAATGGACTTGAAATTACTGTTGGAGAATTATGACAACTTTGATAATCAACTACTAATTATAAAATTGGACATGATCGAGTGTTTTATCCAGCAGACAGGAACCAGGCGTCAAAAACAGAGGATGGGAGGTCTTTTATTGACCCAAATGATATTACAAGCAATAATGGGAGATCTATTTGCTGAAATAGAGGCTTTGTTATGGAAACCTGCTTGGCATAAAAAGAAAGCCAGAATAAGACTAAAAAGAGAAATTTAAAATTATATGTAATGGTTTAAAAAGGTTTTGAGAAATATGGATTGATTTAAGGATTATGATTTAGAGTTAAAATTTTGTGATTATTAGAATATATATGTTAAACAGAGTAAGAATGTATTTTTGGAATAATATGTTTATTTGTATGAAAATTATTTTGTAATGGAATGAGAATAAGAATATGAAAGAGGTTTTTAGAAATTCGGATTGCTTTAACAACTAATTGAGTGTGTT
>NW_015408400.1:0-2219 GCF_001527695.2 Protobothrops mucrosquamatus
CTCTTTTATGACTCGTGGACTTCAACTCCCAGAATTCCTGAGCCAGCACAGCTGGCTCAGGAATTCTGGGAGTTGAAGTCCACGAGTCATAAAAGAGCCAAGGTTGCCTACCCCTGGCCTAGTTGATTTTCTGGTGATGAGAAACGGGGCGAGTGCTGTTACGTAACGGTCTGACTTTTATACAGAGCGGAACTCGTGCGTGCCATGGCTGCAGTTCTTGGATGTGAATCTTCAGGCTTGCCAATGATAATCTGTGGAAGTGCAGGGCAGTGATGGCAAACCTTTTAGAGCAGTGGTTCTCAACCTTTTTAATGTCGCGGCCCCAACCGGTCGTAAGTCGAGGACTAAGCCGGTCGTAAGTCGAGGACTCAACCGGTCGTAAGCCGAGGACTAAACCGGTCGTAAGTCGAGGACTACCCAACCGGTCGTAAGTCGAGGACTTTCCCTGCCCGGGAGCGCCGCGCATGCGCGGTGCCGCCCCCTGCGCCGGCCGAGGCGTAGCTGGCAAGCGGCAGAGACGGAGCAGGCCGACCACCAGCTGGCCCAGCCCAAGGGAGGTAAGGCACCCGCCGGAAAAGGGGAAAAAAAATGGCGGACAAAAAAATGGCGGACAGCCTTGCTTGGCGACCCCCATGAAATGGTCGATCGACCCCAAATGGGGTCCCAACCCACAGGTTGAGAACCACTGTTTTAGAGGTCGAATGCCCAAACTACAACCCAAAACCCACTTATTTATTGCAAAGTGCCAGGGCGTTGTGGTGCCCTCGGGGGGGCATGAGGGTGTGGCCCACTGGGGGGCATGGCCACCTCGATGCTGCTCATGGGGGGGGCACCTGTGGGGGCAGGGTTGGGGAAGATCCAGAGGGTCTCTGGCAGGTGGGGTGGTGGGGAGGAGGCCCAACGTAGATGGGGGGAGGTGTGCAATCCTAGCTGGGACTAGGGGGCCATTGCGCCGATGAGGATCTGGTTTTCTCTGCTCGGGGTGGCCTTTGGCTTGCTGGGGTGCGGGCATGCTCTACCACCTCTACTTGAGCTTGCTAGGTGGCCGCTTCGCCTTGTGTGTGTTGGGTGCGGATGCTGCCCCGGGCGGCAGTGGCAGCCTAATGTACCTGCGCAAGCTGCTGGCAGCGGCAGCATGTGTGCCCACAGAGAGGGCTCCGAGTGCCGCCTCTGGCACGCGTGTCCATAGGTTCGCCACCACTGGTATAGGGCTTCTATACCTGGGCTGCAGATATTCCGGGAGAACGCTAAAAGGCAACAAAAAACATACAGAAAACTAGTAAATCCTAGATTTTGGGGCCCTATGGAAGATACTGTATGTTAAATTCTTCTCGATTTTTCAGTTATGGCCCTCTGAAGTTAGAAAGCAACAGACTGTCCCCATCCAAAACATTGTGGATATCTTTCCTAGCATGGATTAACCTCCCAAATTTTTCCCTCCCTCCCTCCAATTATTTGTATGTTAGAATCAGTAAAAAAAGTTGGTAAGCAGTATCTCATGGATAATTTTGCTCATATGTATCTGACTGGAAAATAATGTTTCTAGCTAGTTTGAATAGTTAATGCTATTGGATATGGAATTATTTTTTGTTAGGCATAACTGTAGGAAATTTGAGGAGTGTATATATCTAATTTTATATGTATTAACTGCAGTGAGAATTGTATTCACTCAACATTGGAAAAATGAAGATTTACCAGCGGAGGAAGAGTTAATAATTTTTTTTTTAGATTGTGCAGAAATGGATAGATTGACATTGAAAATGAAAGAAAGAAGATTCAGTATACTTTAGAACACTTTATACCTTTTATCAATGGTTAGAAAAACGAGGTAGAGAGAAAGGAATTTAACATGTATTAATAAGTTAAATGTTGGAACCTAGACAATGTGTTGCTGATAAAATATTAAGCATTTGTGATTATAAACAATTTATATATATATATATATATGGCTAGAAATAGAATTAAAAATACGACTCTTGGGTGCTTCCATATAGTGTCCAAATAACCACGATCACCAAGAGAAGATAAAATGTTTATAAACAATTAAAAAGTTAAAAACAATTTAAAAGCAATAAAACATTTAAAATTATTAAATTGTTTTTAACTTTTTAATTGTTTATAAACATTTTATCTTCTCTTGGTGATCGTGGTTATTTGGACAATATATATATATATATATATATGTTTTTTAAGGTTTTCACGGGTGTTTATATGTGAGT
>NW_015408401.1:0-2218 GCF_001527695.2 Protobothrops mucrosquamatus
CTGCTGATATTTTATCTGGATATAAATCTCCACTTAGAATTGATTGGGGAGGTTGGCAGGTCAGATAAGTGAATGAAACGATAGCCTAAGTTTAAAGAATTTGGAGTTTTTACGAACAAAGGGAGAGAGAGAGAGAGAGAGAGAGAGAGAGAGAGAGAGAGAGAGAGAGAGAGAGAGAGAGAGAGAGAGAGAGAGAGAGGTATTTTAGAAACCCAGCATCCATTGTTAGGTTATTTTTTTATTTTATTTTGCGCTGAACTATTATTGCACAAGGCAGAAAGAATCAGCCGTTTCGAATTATCTCCCAAATTAGTCTCCGCCTCTCCTTTTCTTTTTAAAACTGGGGGGAAGGGACGAAAAAAGGAGCTATTCTACCCATACTATTATGGATGGATGGATGGAAGTGGATGGATGGAGGGAAGGATGAATAGATGGATGGAGGGAAGGAAGGAAATTTTAGCCCGCTCAGTAACAGCGTTACTGTCTGAACCCTTTTGCCAATCTCTTAAAAGGATGTCCAGCCAGGTAAACTTGCTAAAATGCCAGGTGCCCAGGACATATCCTGGCTGGGCAGGTGATTCAAAGATGGATTGGAGGCGATTCTTCATCCATTCGTCGCCTTCTATGGGGTGCCCCCTCCCAAGCGTAATATTTCCAGCGGCATCCAAGGCTTCTAAATATGCTTCCAATGATGGCGGGGGAGGGAGAGAGAGACGGGCTGGAAAAGAAGCTGAGAAAATCAGCCGCTGGTCCTTAAAACGAATCCGTTGATTCCTCAGCCAAAAACTAAAGGCGAGAGGGGCGTCCGGCGCTGCTGGAGAAAAAAAAACTGCCCACCCACCTCCGACTGGATCCATCCTCGATCTAACGACAGGAAATACCGGAACGGGTTTCGAAAGCCCTTCGGTTCTTTCCCGAAACTCCTGGAGATATTTAAAAGGAGGGGATGGTAAAAACGTGTACAGCACTGGGACTTTAGAGGTCATGAAATCCAACCCCGCCTTCCCCCCATAGTGCCCAAAATGACCGAGGCCTCGCCCCTCGCCCCTACCCCTCTGAAAACCTCAAGCCGAGGCAAGAGGCTTCTTGAGCTTAAGCAGAGTGCGCCACGGGAAACCGTTCTGAAATGCAGCCGTCGAATTATAAACGGATCGATGTTGGAAGTATCCGAAATAGGTCAAACCTTATGGGATTACATGACTTGTTGGGGAACGAAAGTGTGTGTGGGGGGGGGCAGACTGAAGGTTTTTGCATTAGAATTCCTTCTTGGAAGGGGAAGGGCACACACACACCCCAGGGCTTTCCTTAGGAAAAGGAAAACGAGCGGGATGGGAGAGGAAAAAAAAAAAAACCGCGGCGCTTCCAAGCTTTAGGAAAAATCGCAATTGCTTTTCCTGCTTTTTTTTCCCTTTTCATTTTGGTGAAACGGGAAAGGAGAAAGGCTTAAAACGTCTGGAGACAAGAAAGGGGGTTAATAAAACGAGCCGCTTTGCGGTGGCGATGGGGGGGGGGAAGAGGAAGTGCTTAAAGCGTATTTGTGTGTATGTGTGTGTGTTTGTGTACACAGTGTATATTTGTTTGCGCGCGTGCATGTGTGTGTGTGTATGTATAGATAGATAGAAAGATAGAAACACACGCGCTGTGGGTGTACATATGGGGGTGTTTTGCTTTTTTTTTTTTTTTTGAGGAAAGAAATAGGAACTTAACGCTCAACATCTTCCCATAATAAGGAGGAAAATTCGGCTGACAATGCATATAAACGGGGATGGAAACGCTGCAACCTTCGTGGCAGGCTGGCAGATGCCAGAAGCCCAGGTTCAGGCCCGCCACGGGGTGCAACCGAGGCCGTTCAGCTTGAAAGCTCCCTTGAGCAAATCAGTCCGTGTCCATAAAATGGGTATATCGGGGCGATCCACCTGGCCGGCCGTCCTTGCAAAGGGTACTGTCGCAGGGGTGCGCCTTAGTCGGAAACCCCGATCATCAAATTGGTGGAAGTTTAGTCCGGATAGATTTCTAAAAGAGTGGGCTGATGGACAGGTTTGCTGTGGGGTTGGTAAATTGGCGCATTTGCCTTCACTGAAAGAGAGAGAGAGGGGGGGGTCCTTTTTGTCCCTTAAAAGCTACTGGAAGAAGAAGGAAGGAAGGGAGGAAGGGAGGATAGGGAGGGAGGGAGGGAGGGAGGGAGGAAGGAAGGAAGGAAGGAAGGAAGGAAGGAAGG
>NW_015408402.1:0-2218 GCF_001527695.2 Protobothrops mucrosquamatus
CGCTCCTTCCGCCCAGCGTCTTCTTCCCCTTGGGAGGATGCGATGATGGAGGGAAGTGGCTGGAGAAATCCCTTCCCTGGAAGGCTTCCCTGCTGGGAAGGAACCCCCTCCGTGGCCGGGAACAGCCAGGAGGCTGCTCGGGGAATCCCCTTCCTCAGAGGATCCCTCCCTGGGGAAGCCTCTCTGGCTCGTGAGATTCCAATCATGTTGGAGAAAGAGACATTCTCCCAAGAGAACGAAAATCTATGGAACACCAGAGAAAACATTCTTCATTCTTTAGACCTGAACATTCATGTCCTTGTGATTAAGATTGTTCCCAGGGCTACAAAGTAATAGCTCTGAATTTAAGGTCCAAATGTATCTGAAGTTTGCCCCTGGCCAATAGCTCCTAATCTGAAGTTCAGACCACATAGTGTTATAAATGAGAAGGAAATATGGATGCTATGCAAACCCTATTTTCATGTTTCTTCAAGGTATTTTTTATTTTTAATTAGTTTTCTTGAAGTAATAACAAGGATTCTAAGCAAGGATACTATTGTTTCACTTCTACCTTGATTCTTGATCTCAAAACTATATCTTGGCATTGTCTCTGCCACTTTGCTTTCTGATCTGGTTCACTACCGGCTTTTTCAATATGCTTGTAGATTGTCACTTGGTCTTGCTTGTTTATTGCTTGTGACTGACCTGAAGCACTTAGAACAAGCAAGGAAGTAGAACCAACAGATTCATTTTCTATTATCCTCTTGACTTTAGTCCCACCTGTCTCTGCCCAGATGTAATAATAATAATAGTAAAGTTGGAAGGGACCTTGGAGGTCATCTAGTCCAACCCCTGCTCAAGCAGGAAACCCTATACCATTTCAGACAAATGGCTGTCCAGTCTCTTCTTAAAAACCTCCAGTGTTGGAGCATTCACTGCTTCTGGAGGCAGGTTGTTCCACTGGTTAATTGTTCTAACTGTCAGGAAGTTTCTCCTTAGTTCTAGGTTGCTTCTCTCCTTGATCAGTTTCCATCCGTTGCTTCTTGTCCTGCCTTCAGGCGCCTTGACACCCTCTTCTTTGTGGCAGCCCCTGAGATATTGGAACACTGTTTTCACAATGCTGTAAAGATTTGGGAGGTGAAGCAAAAACGAGGACATTGTTACCATTTTTGGTGTCCTGAAACCCTGCAAAGCATCCCTCATGGTTTCTCCTGCAATTTATTTAATATTTGAGCTCCCCACATGAGGTTGCAGATCCACATTTTAACTCCTTTTCAGAAGGCCAGGAGAGTGGGGGCCTCCTTCATCTCCAGTGGGAGAATATTCCACAGGATGGGGGCAAATGGCAGAGAAGGCTCTCTTCCTGGACTCCCATCAGTCGAAGTTCTTTAATTGTTGGAATCTGTAATTCAGGTAGTCCTCGACTTTTGACCACAATTGAACCCAAAAATTATGTTGCTAATTGAGAAATGAGTTTTGGCCCATTCTATGACTTTTCTTGCCACATTGGTTAAGTGAATCACTGCAAGTGTTAAATTAGCATCACGGTTGTTAAGTGAATCTGGCTTCCCCATTGACTTTGCTTGTCAGAAGGTCGCAAAAGGGGATCACATGATCCTGGAACACTGCCACTGTCATAAATATGAACCACTTATCAGGCATCCAAATATAAATCATATGACCACAGAGATGCTGCAATGGTCACAACTGTGAAAAATTGTCATCAGTCACTTTTTCAATTTTGAACAGTCACTAAATGAATTATTGTAAGTCAAGGACTACCTGTATAACTTTATATGCTTCTTTTGGAGAAATTGTCCATAAATTGTTCATTTCTTTTAGCTATAACTAAAGCCTTAATGGTGATTTCATTGCTTTGATTATGTTCTGCCTCAGCTGGTAGCAACATCTGACTGACCTATCTTAGATTTAGAAGCTAAACAGAGCTCGGCTTGGTTAATACTAAGATGGGGGACACCAGAATGCACACTGTTGTACTTGAATAGGAAGTTTCTGAACTGCTGCTAAGAAAATTAGACTAACACGTCCATGAAGCTATTAGGAGAGGAGACTGACTTGATAGAGAATTTATTACTTTTCTCTTTCTATTCTGTTCTAGTCTCTGGCATAGATTCAAGCAATTAAAACTAGATAGGTTCAATCTATTTTTCAGTTTGTAGTCAAGAACAGGCCATACTGCTTGTTCTTTCTTTATAAAAAATATTAGTTATGCTCAGCA
>NW_015408403.1:0-2218 GCF_001527695.2 Protobothrops mucrosquamatus
AACTAGGTAACATCATCAGTGCTAGAAGGGAGTGGGGTTTGTGGAGAGGAGGAAGAGGAGGAGGAGAAGGAGGAGGAGGAGGAGGAGGACAACGATGATGACGATGACTGTGGGCCCCTTGGTGCTCTCTGAGCTTGGTTGCTTTCTTGCAGATGTTTCATTACCCAAACTAGGTAACATCATCAGTGCTAGAAGGGAGTGGGGTTTGTGGAGAGGAGGAGGAGGAGGAGGAGGAGGAGGAGGAGGAGGAGGAGGAGGAGGAGGACGACTGTGGGGCCCTTGGTGCTCTCTGAGCTTGGTGGTTTTCTTGCAGATGTTTCATTACCCAAACTAGGTAACATTATCAGTGCTAGAAGGGAGTGGGGTTTGTGGAGAGGAGAAGGAGTAGGAGAAGGAGAAGGAGGAGGACTGCAGGGTCCTTGGTGCTCTACTAGGTAATATCATCTGTATATAGCATTATGATGTTGACCCCTCAGGTCAACCCTGAGTTACAAATATTCTCTTTTATTGCTTTTATTATCTTCATAAATAACTCAAGGTGGCAAACATGCCTAATATTCCTTCCTCCTTCTTTTCCCCCCCTCAACAACAACCTTGTGTGATAGGTTGGGCTGAGAGAGAGAGAGAGAGAGAGAGAGGGACTGGCCCAAAATCACCCTGCCGGCTTTCATGCCTAAAGCAGGACTAGAACTCAGTCTCTTGGCTTTTAGCCTGGTGCCTTCACCACATGTTTGATCACCTATCACCCATCCTGAGAAACTGTAGCCCAAAACAATTTAAGAGCCCAAAACAAGCTAGGAAAACAGCATTTGTTCCTCCCCTTATAGATACCCCCTGAACGTCAGTGCTGTTGTAACTTCAAAGGGTCGCTAAATGAACTGTTGTAAGTTGAGAGCTATCTGTAAAGGATTCCCTTATTTTCTTATAACATACTAGAGCAGTGGTGGAATTCAGATACTGTATGTGAATGACCAGTTCTCTGTGTGGATGCCGCTTACGGAGGTCCGTTCTGGCCCTGGGCAACAAAAAATTAGCTGCCGGTTCTGCCAAAGTGGTGCGAACCGGCCTGAATCCCACCACTGTACTACAGACACAACTCTTGAAATATTTAACTAGCCGGTCCCTTCTTATATGTCTTCTCTCTCTGCTACTAGGGCCCCACCTTCTGGAAGAGAAAAGCAATAGCTAATCTCTCTGGGGTCCCATTAAAACCCCCAAAGATCCATCAGTGACTGTCTTACCATCCAGTATTTTCAGTGTGTTTGTTTGTGTCAATCCTCACCACTTAGGGTCTCTCTGTTGTGGTAGGGATTTACAGGTACCACAAATTTTGGCTTTAGTACCACAGAAGGAACATATAGGCACACCCCAGATGAACAGTCCCACATTGATCTGGAGAGCAAGGCGGGACGGCGGTTACAGGAAAGGGACAATGTTTTCAGTAGAAATGACGGCCATTGATTTTGGCAGAAAGCAGCTTTCAGATGTAAAAAAAAAAAAGCCATTCTCAATTAACCTTCATTGACTGGAATTTAAAAAAAAAACCAAGTTTGTGGGCACAGGAAAGGGACCAAGGAGCCAACTGTGACTGACAAGCTTTTACAGATGTTTAGGTGGGGAAAACGAAGCGGTGCAGTTATACTCAGCAGAGTGTGAATGTGTCGGTATGAATGATACCAGTTGGGTATCTGTAGCTGCTAGAAGTCTTCCCTGAGTAGTAGACCAGGAAAGTCAAATTTTGGGAAGGAACAAAAGTGCCCACAGACCACCAAGGTTGACCTGACACATGCTACAGGAAACGAAACATTAGGATGGCTTTATCTACACATATTTCACTTGCAACCTATTGAATTGTAAATTCACCAAATGAACTGTTTCCCATGAAACTGCAAAAACTACTCGTCAGTATCGACCAAGATCGGAATTTTGTGGAAATGTGAAGCCCTTGGTGCTCTCTGAGCTGGGTGGTTTTCTTGAAGACGTTTCATTACCCAAACTAGGTAACATCATCATTGCTAGAAGGGAGTGGGGTTTGTGAAGAGAAGGAGGAGGACTGTGGGATCCTTGGTGCTCTCTGAGCTTGGTTGTTTTCTTGCAGATGTTTCATTACCAAACTAGATAACATCATCAGGGATAGAAGGGAATGAGGTTTGCAGAGAGGAGGAGGAGGAGGAGGAGGAGGAGGAGGAGGAGGAGGAGGAGGAGGAGGAGGGCGAGG
>NW_015408404.1:0-2218 GCF_001527695.2 Protobothrops mucrosquamatus
CAATACTGGCAAGATTTACATTAGATGTTAGTGTAAATAAAATCTTGTTGGTTGTAATTTGATGATAAATAAGTACAGGGCAGATAAGATCTGCAAAAATGTCCTTTAAAATGATTTAGGGACCTATCGTGTCAGTACAAGTACAGGAGGCAGTATTTCAGCAGTTCAATCCAATAACTATAGGCAAAATGAGCCAAACAAAAACCAAAGTCTAATATTTTGGCTTTTATTCATTAAAAAAAACTGGGTTCCATTTCAACCTCTCTTCCTGTATTCTTTTGAACGTATCACTAGTTGTTCCAAAACGGATGAATTCTGATTTCAGTATAAGCATATAAGAACTGTGCTTGATATTTGTCAATTGTATGAAGTGCACATTATATCTCTGGGTTAGAGATTTTGCAAAGATCTTGTTACATGTCATGCAAAGGCTTAAATGTGGCAGCTGTAAGCTGCACATTCAAATTTTAGTTCTCAGCATGATATTAGTTTTTCCAGTGACACTACAATCTCTAGAATTCCCAGCGAGTATGATAAAAAATGAGAGGAGAATAAATCTAGGTACAGTAAAACACCTATTTATTGAAATTACATAAATATTGGCATTTGATATACAGAACCTAGAAGACATCTGGCAGTCTCTTCCCTCAAGAATGTTCCTCTCAGTTGAGAAATTTTAGTTGTTTTAGCCAAATCAAAAAAGTGTTTGAGAAGTGACTTCAAAGAAATCATGTATTGATTTCAAAGCAAACCCTACCTGCTCTTTGTCCTGGTTTAGGAACTCCATGTTTGGACCGTTGATCATTTCATAAGCAGCTAAACATTATGAAGGTCTTGATATTTGTATGGCAAGGAAAGTATTACTTTTATACCAATTTATATCACCCTCATTTGAGGTCACCCTTAACTATTAGAAATTGAAAACATCAATATGTGTCCTTTCTGTTTTTAATTTATATGAACCCAGCTCAGATAGTAGCATCTAGCTGATCTCAAAAAAAGCTAATCAGGTTTGATCTGGTTGCACTTGTATGAGATGCCATCAGGAAATCCCACAACTATGGGCTAGGTTGTAAAGTAAAAAAATAAAAGAAAAAGATGAAATACTGTAAGGCAGGGCTTTTCAACCTTTTCACCCATTGTACCACTTTTAGGATATGGCAACATCCGAGTACCACCAGTCGCCTAGCAAGGTGTCAAAAACTTGATGACCCCCCCCCAAAAAAAGGAAAAAAAGTGATAAAGTACAGGTAGTTCTCAACTTACAACAGTTTGCTTAGTGACTGTTCGAAGTTACAATGGCACTGAAAAAAGTGTCCCCCAAGCCACAGCCTGCCCGCCCACCGGCACTCTTCCTCCTGTCCGAGGTTTTCATTGTTGTGAGCATTTCTGTTGAGGATTGGCAGTGGGGGTGGGGTGGGGGTGTGTTTGGTTTTTATTCCCCCCGTCTGCTGGGTGGTTGCAGCAGGTTTTGGTCACATCACATGACCCTGGGACACTGTGACCGTCATAAATATGAATCAGTTGCCAAGCATCTGAATGTAAATCACAAGACCCTGGAGATGCTGCAACATTCCAGCTGATCGGCGCTTCTTCTGGGCTCAGCAGAAGCGCCAGGATCAGTGCTGCTTTCCAGCTGATTGGTGCTTCTTCAGAGCTCAGCAGAAGCACCAGGATCAGCGCCGAGCTCCAGCTGGATCCTGGCGCTGATCCTGGCGCTTCCACTGAGCCCTGACAGCCCCGAAGAAGCGCCAATCAGCTGGAAAGCGGCACTGATCCTGGCTCTTCCGCTCAGCCCTGACAGCCCTGCAGCTCCAGCTGTCTCTCACTCAGGCTTGTGCGGTGCTGTCACCGGTTCAGCCCATTCCCCTCCCCCGTTACCACTTTTCTAGGATGGTCGTGTACCACCTGCCAAGTGCCAATGTACCACAGGTGGTACCCGTACCACTGGTTGAAAAGCCCTGCTGTAAGGGACTAGCATTTCTGGCAGGAAAGACATTTCAATGTTAGTTTGCTTCAAGGTGCGCTTCAAGGTGCTGACCATCATCTTTAAGGCGCTCCATGGCATCGGACCGGGATATCTTCGAGACCGCCTTCTGCCGCAGATTACCTCCCATCGGCCTGTACGCTCCCACAGGGTGGGTCTCCTCAGGGTGCCGTCGGCCAGACAGTGCCGGCTGGCGACCCCAAGGGGGAGGGCCTTCTCTGTGGGAGCTCC
>NW_015408405.1:0-2218 GCF_001527695.2 Protobothrops mucrosquamatus
CGGAAAACGCTATACACAGGTAGACCTTGACTTACAACAGTTTATTTAGTGACTGTTCAAAGTTACAGCGGCAATGAAAAAAGTGACATGACCATTTTTTACATTTACGGCTACTTCAGCATCCCCATGGTCACATGATCAAAATTTGGATATTTGGCAACTGGTTCATATTTATGACGGTTGCAGTGTCCCAGGGTCACGTGATCTACTTTTGTGACCTTCTGACAAGCAAAGTCAATGGGGAAGCCAGATTCACTTAACAACTGCAATGATTCACTTAACAACTGTTGCAAGAAAAGTCATAATAAAATGGGGCAAAACTCACTTAACAAATGTTTCACTTAGCAACATAAAAGTTGGGCTCAATTGTGGTCGTAACTCAAGGACTACCTGGATACAAAATACCTCTTTAGAATACTTTCACAACTGTCTCCCCAAAACTGAAAAAGGTTGACAGCATCTCGGATACACACAGCATGAAATAAGTGATTTATATTCTGTTCTTGAAAATGTTTGAAAATGTTTCAGCAAACTATGCTCTCTCGCAGCTCCTAATGATAGACTATATTTGCTTCTGACTTTTACTACAATGCCAGCCTCAATAGAACAAAGGCTTTTTTTTAACAGTTAGATTAATACAGCTGATAACACTGCCACAGGCTTGAGAAGTTTCAAGAAAATTAGCTACTGATCTGATGAAAGAAACCCACGCAAGCGATAACGCAACTTTCATGCAGGTCTAGCTTTGTACAAGGATATCTATTTTGCAAGTTAACTAGAAGGATTCCTGGTAACCAATTCAGGAAGAAAAAGTCTCTTAGATCAGGGCTTTTCAACCTTTTCACCCATTGTACCACTTTTAGGATATGGCAAGATCCGAGTACTACCAGTCGCCTAGAAGGGGTCAAAAACTTGATGACCCCCCCAAAAAAGGAAAAAAGTGATAAAGTGTAGGTAGTCCTCGACTTACAAACAGTTCGCTTAGTGACTGTTCAAAGTTACAATGGCACTGAAAAAAGTGCCCCCCAAGCCACATCCGAGCAAGACACCTACTTGCCCACCCGGCCGCACTCTTCGTCCTGTCCGAGGTTTTTATTGTTGTGAGCATTTCTGTTGAGGATTGGCAGTGGGAGTGGGGTGGGGGGGTGTTTGGTTTTTATTCCCCCCCCCATCTGCTGGGTGGTTGCAGCAGGTTTTGGTCACTTCACATGACCCTGAGACACTGTGACCATCATAAATATGAATCAGTTCAGCCAAGCATCTGAATCTAAATCACAAGACCCTGGAGATGCTGCAACATTCCAGCTGATCGGCGCTTCTTCTGGGCTCAGCAGAAGCACCAAGATCAGCGCCAAGCTCCAGCTGGAGCCTGGTGCTGATCCTGGCGCTTCCACTGAGCCCTGACAGCCCCGAAGCGCCAATCAGCTGGAAAGCGGCACTGATCCTGGCGCTTCCACTGAGCCGACAGTCCCGAAGAAACGCTGATCCTGGCACTTCTGCTGAGCCCTGACAGCCCTGCAGCTGCAGCCATCTCTCGCTCAGGCTTGTGCGATGCTGCCACCGGTTCAGCTCACTCCCCTCACCCACTACCACTTTTCTAGGATGGTCGCGTACCACCAGCCAGGTGCCAATGTACCACAGGTGGTACCCGTACCACTGGTTGAAAAGCCCAGGCTGGTGATTCCACCTGTTTACATTTTCACAGATGAAATGGCCAAACTAGCAGCAGTGCCCAGTGGGATATGCTAACGCTTACCTTTCTGAGCCATGAGGCAAAATTCTTCCTGGAGTTTTATATAGTCTGTGGAGTTTTCCAAAGGATCCGATACATGAGTTGGTGGGGTCTGAAATTCGATGTCCGCATAAAGGTTAGGATTAGATGAATGTAGGCGAACAGGAGACATTGTCGCACTGAAAGGAACCTAAATTGAAAATCAACAGATACATCACACTGACTTCCATGAAAGACCAGAAAAACCTTATAATAACTAAATAATTTCTTATGTTATTTTAGGCTTTTGATGGTTATTATCTTTAAAGCGCTCCATGGCACCGGACCTGGTTACCTTCGAGACCGCCTCCTGCCACAGATTACCCCCCACCGACCTGTACGCTCTCACAGAGTGGGTCTCCTCAGGGTACCGTCGGCCAGACAGTGCCGGCTGGCGACCCCAAGGGGGAGGGCCTTCTCTGTGGGAGCTCCCACCCTCTGGAACGA
>NW_015408406.1:0-2218 GCF_001527695.2 Protobothrops mucrosquamatus
GGATGGCTGTCACGTTTGGGGCGAACGGCGTGCCCTAGCGATGGAAACGAGTATGAAGAAGTTCACGGTGCGCAGGTTTTTCTCGGTCTACCTCCGCAAGAAATCGCGCTCCAAGAGCTCCAGCCTCGGGCGCTTTGAGGTAAATGCTGGCCGGGGCTGTGACTTCGCTGGGGGACTGACAGATCCTCGAGGGGGGGGGGCTTTTGCAAGTTCTACCTGCCTCGCCTTCCTCCTTTTTTTTTTTTTTTTTTTAAAGAGCAAAGATGCATTGGCTACTTATTTCTGCAAGTAAATTATCTCAATCAGACCGGGGTTTTTCTTTTTCTTTTTCGTCAAAAGGATCGTTAAAGCCTCTCAAGTAATACTTGAAGGTAGATTAGGTAAAGTGGAGGCTCTTCTCCATCGCTTCCGCCTGCCACGATTTTTTTAGTTCCGCAGCATCCTTGCAGGCTCTTGCGCGGCCCAAGGGCACCTACAGAGCCTCAGGGCTCAGCGAAGGTAGCCCTCCGTTGGGATCCTTACACGGGACTTGCCTTATCCCCACATGCAGCTCTTTCACCCTGCCTAGGCTTCTCCGTCCCTGAAGAAGAGTGGTGTTCGTAAGGGAGTTAGGCTAAGCAGAAATGTGTCCTCCTGGTGAAATGAAGGCTAGTGTACACTTTGCGGAAAGCTTTGGAACTGATGTCAGGGTTTTTTGTAAACTTGGGGCAGGGGGTTCGTTTGATTGCCCCTTCCTTTATTACTAAAGCAAAAGAATAAATGGGAATGTTTTGGGAAACTACTCTTAGAGTTACATACTACTAACTGGTTAATTTTGTCTGCAAAGAATGAAAAGTATTGATCGTTTTGGATGTTGAAACATACTTTGGAAGCAGCCTGGTCCATGTGTGTGTGTGGGGGGAGGCAATTGCCTTCATCTCTAAAAAAGATATTGACACAATCCAATGACAGCCCTTATCTGGGTGATTTTGGATCCTGTGAGTTTTATGGCAACCAGTACAAGTTTTATTGTGTTGATGATGATGAAATAGAATCTGATGCAAAACACTGCAAATCTTTTGATTTTAAGAACCACAGTATAGGATGGGCCATCAAAAGTCAGCTTAGTATAAAGTCAGCCCTTCTGAGTATGCAAAAGATTGTTGTCTGATAGCAAAATATTTTTCATTCCTGCTCTGAAGTCAGTTCAGCTGATTCAACAGCACTTGAACCTAGGTTAGTGGGTATAAGATTGTTGCAGCCTTAAAGAGATTTCCTCTTCAATTCTCGTTGCTCTTACTTCCAAGTACTGTACTGCAATCCAATATATTGTGTATAACTTTAAAGATATATTCTTACTGTATTGCCACTTCTATGCTGATTGATAGATGCAGGCAACCTTTGCAAATATCTATATTCAGCCCATGGACCATTATTATTTCATCTCAAGATGGAACTGGTCTTTAAAAAAAGTTAACATTTGAGTGAAACAATATGACAGTGATAAGTAAGCACATCTGTATGTAGGAAAAAGTTAGGAGGATTGGGATGTTTCTGCAACTTTTTTTCTTGGTTCTCTTTTCTTTCACTAATGATATGTTAATTATTTCAAAGTTATATTCAGTTGTCCCTTTCCTCAGCATTTTTATATCCGTGTTGATTCAACATCATTCATGAGGATCAGAATATTCTTCAAAAGTATTAAAATTATTTTAAATGAAGAAGGATTGCGAAGTTAAGGGTTTTTAAACAATTTTTGGATCGTATCCAACTGATTTAAATAATTTCAAATAATTTTCTACAGAAGTGTTATGTATATCTTTTTCTAATTATTGGTGTTAGCAATAGATCTGTGGCTAATAATACTTTCCTTTTTGATTAGAGGAATATGAGCGTACTTTGCCAAGTCTTATTTGCCCAAACTGTCAAGGTTTAAACCTATTTCATGTGAGTTTTCACCAGTTGACACTTTTTATTAAGAAGGCCTACTTATATTTTCTCCAATGTGCTATTCTCCAGAGGTGTGGAATATAACTGCCTTGATTTCCCAAAATCACATTGACTGGATTGTGGGATTATAATTCAACACATCTAGAAGATACCTGATTAGGAAAGATTGACATACTTTAGGTATTTGTAGCAAGCTGAATATCAACTAATATTGCTGTAATTTGTGAAAGGTAATTGCAGATAAATCAAAGAACTCTTTCTGTTCTACAGTGCTGCTTAGATACACATT